>NC_137794.1:45869895-46068885 GCF_963383645.1 Muscardinus avellanarius
GGTTTATAAAACTTCTGGCATGAAATTTTGAGACTAATTTTTTTTTTACTTTAATGTAATTTTGTCCACCAAATTATCTGGCTTCTGCTATTGCAAACTGGGATAATACTTTAAAGTATAACTTCGAGTTGGGTGTAGTGGTACACCCTTGAAATACCAGTACTTGGGAGACTAAGACAAGAGGATTGCAGATTTGAAGCCAGTCTGGGCAACTTAGTGAGGCTCTCAGCAATTTAGAAAGACCCTGTTTCCAAACAAAAAAATAACATAGATTTTGGAGTATATTCTGGAGGTAGAATGCCTGTGGGTTCCATTCCCAGTACTACAAAAAACAAATATATTTGTGTGTGTGCATATACACATAACTCCAAGATCTTTGTCCTTATTTTATCTATACTAAAATACATCAAATTAACTATTGTTATCTTATTTTTCTTGATAATTATATCTTTCTTTTCTGTCTCTGAATATAAAATAGTGTGGCAAGTAAACAAAATAATTAAATATGTATTTTTTTGCTTATTCAAAGATAAGGTTTGGTTTATTTTAATTGCAATAGGCTAGAATTTAGAATGTTACATACTTCTTGCATGTAACAGTGTTTCTTCAATTGAGGGTTTCTGGATCACAGGAATCATTTATAAAAAGGGAAGGAGTGATGGTCATGTACCCACTTCTTATCTACTGAACCAAAATATCAGGAATCATTCTCAACTCCCGTATTTGCTAAGTTTTTACTACTCCTGGCAAATACTCTAAATATAAGAACTAGAATTGAGTATAAATCACCCTTCCCTGTTATCATACATTTGACCACAATTTGTTTTACATGTGAATTATGTACAAAAAATTACTTTTACCTCCTTAAATTTTTTTAAATGCATTTCAACTTTATATTTCTTCACTTGTCTATGAACATTTGAAAGGCAGTTTTTTTGTCGTTTTGCTCCTTTAGAGACTTTAACAAGGTGATATCAGCTTAATGAACCTAGAATACATTACACACACAAGCAAATGCAGAACAAATGCTCCATGTCTGACCGGGCTTGTTTGAAACAGGTTGTTTTGCACAGTAGTTTGGTCTATCAGATGGGCAACTGGGATCTTCTGCAAGAAAACCTTGCTTCCTTACAGGTCCCCCCTCCAAATCCACAAAAATTCTTCCTTCTTTTCCAAAAAAAATGAAACTGTGTTGAAAATATAAAATGTAAAACAAGAACTTCTTTCAACCCAACCCAGAAATCTTTTGCACAAAGATAGTAGAGAAAAAAGAACAAAAGAACGTTTTATTTTCAGTTTAGCATTAACCATAATGTGAGGTGATAATCATTGGCAATCAGCCAAATTTTTCAAATCAAAAAGATTTTTTAATACAGCCAGGGAGACAGGACCATTACCTACATGCTTTTGAGAAAAAACAATAACTAGTCCGCAGTAAGAATGGACATTATCATTTGTCATGGAGTTTGTCCTTGAATCAGCTATCACCAGAGTGGCCCCTGTTAGCTAATTGGCTTCATCCAGAGGAAAACAAAAGCCTCAAATGTTAATGACAGGGGGTTAGTTAGGGACTTAGAACTAGGCACCCACTGAAATCAGGCTCCTACCCTCCCAGACAAAGTGGGAGGTGGAGGTGCTGTCTCCCTTGATGTTTACATTTCAAAGAGATGTGAAAAAGTCCTTCTGAGTCTTAAAGCTAACAAAAAAGGCATGCGTGGCTTTCAAAAGGATTTATATATATTTCAAAGAGAAGAGAAACAATCATAAATTTTCTAATGTAAATGAAAGAAGAATGGAAGGCAGTCTCCTTTTGCATTTTCAATGGGGGAGAATAAACTTCTTATTTTCAATTTGTATTTATTTACAATTACCACTCTTGAATGTGAATTCTTAATGAAGACTGAGGAAACTGACTCACCTTCAGATAAAAGCTTTCTGGTCGTCTTTGTCTGCATCCATAGGTTTAATATATTAAAATGTTCTCCCTTATTTCCCCATGGTCAAGGTTTTACATTGACAAGACAGCTGGGTGGGTGATCAACAGTCATCAGCCTGTAGTGATAATCCTGGCACTCAAGGGTACAATTCAATTTGTAAATTTGCATCTCTAATGTGTTATATCACCCACTGAAACAACTCAGCATGGAAATTCATATTTGTGATGTTTAGTTAGTTTTTTAATTTTTATCCCGGGTTTTGTACTTCAACCTGGACTAAAGAACTTTTATTTTAAGAACGTGTGTTCAATACTGAGATAGCCATACATTTTGCTAGGAGACTCAGTTCCCAAAGGGGCACTCACAAACTTGCACTTTATTTGAAGGTGCTCATCAGGACATACCTGGGGCCATCTGGACCCTTGTTCCTGGTTATGCTTGACTGTTTGCCTTATAGGGAGAATGAGTCTTATCAGTGTTATTCCCAGGGAATTCCTCTGACTTTCTGCTTAAATAGGCATCACATCGCTTTCCCATTCCACTCCAATTTCTATCTCCTTGAAAAATGAGCAACGTGAACTGGCTGGGGCCAGGGGGAAGCTCTCTTGATTTAACAAACAGCAGTGGGATAAGGGGGGCACTTTAAGCTGAAGATATTTACTCTTAAAGGTTTGGTTCCCAAGGAGTTGGAGATAGTCCTTGGGCTTCAGTCAAAGAAAAGAATAACACAGCTGCCCTCAGCAAGGGGGAATTCCAGCATAATGGACTGGCAATGGAGACAGTTTAAACCAATATAAATATAATAGCCACCCACTGAGAGCAGTTTACACACACCAGGCCAGACTTGCAGTGATGTGCTTGGCCAGGAAATCCACCCATGAGTATTTTATGAGGCTCAATGCAAGGAAAATGGGTGGGGAGAGAATGGAAAGTCAGGGGGAGTTGGCCAGGTCCAAAGGGCAAATGAAACACCCCACACTTGTGCTTCAGGGGCTCTTCTGCTCTGTGAGTCACATAAGGAGTGGCATCTCTTTGGCTCCTCCTTCATGCCCCTAAGTGGCTCTGTGTACATTCTTTCCTATTGTAAATACGTACTTTTCCTATTGTGTTGTTACTTTCCCATTTTCCATGAAAATAAGGGGTTTAATTTGGAGGTCCTGTCAAGAAAAGCATCTGAGACTTGAAGTCTGAATCCAGGCTCTCTGGCCACCATATCAAGCACCTCTCAAAATGGCTCTGTGACCTTGAGCAAGTTTCCTAGCCTCTGAGCATTGCTTTCCTCATCTCTACAATGGACAGTGGTAGAGATTTCTTCTTTTGATGAGTATTAAAAAAAAAAAGATAAAGAGTGTTAAAAGATACATCTGCATAAAAGCACTTTTACATGCCCAGCCTATGAGGGCTAATTACAGATTAATAATTCTTCTCATCAAAGACACTTATGACCTCTTCATGGTCCTACTTTCTAAGATTTTTATAATGTTTTGTCATTTCTGAGTTATAGTTGAGTTTCAATGTCTCAGAAAGTTCTTGTTGAGAAGTCTACAAAGTCTACTGGGTAATATATTGGCTCCTTATTTTTCTAGAAATATAATTTATTTTTACATGTTAAATTTTAAATCAGTTAATTTTTTTTAAAATTTTTGGTGAGATATTGGGTATTGAACTTAGGGGCATTCTACCTCTAAGATACACACCTGGCCCTAATTTTATTTTTTATTCTGACTACTAGTCAGTCAGAAATGATCCAAGAAGATTAAGTATATAGTGTGTTTATAACTCTCATCAGTATTATAGTAGATTAAAAAAAAAACTTAGGTGGACCCTGGAAACTTGATCTCTCACAGATCTAGGAGGTAAATGTTCATGATTCCTGTCATGGTTTCAAGGATGAAACACAAACACAACAAAATCTTTAGTAAAACTAAAGAATTCTGTTTATTTTAGTTCTGTTTTACTAAATCTGTTTTACATATTTTATTTATTTATTTATTTATTTATTTATTTATTTATTTATTTATTTTTTGGTGGTACTGGGGGTGGAACTTAGAGGCTTTCTACCTCCAGGCTATACTCCCAGACCTTTTTCTATTTTATTTGGAAACAGGGTCTCACTAAGTTGTTGAGCGCCTCACTAAGTAGCTGAGGCTAACTTTGAACCTGTGCGATCCTCCTGTCTCAGCCTCCCAAGCGCAGGGATTACAAGCATGTGCCACCATGCCAGGCTGTTTTACATATTTTAAAAAGATGTAAGCTAGTCATGGTGATACACCATTATAATCCCAGTATTTTGGAAGTTGAGATAGAAGAATCACAGGTTCTAGGAAATCTTCAACAATTTAGTGAGACTCTCAACAACCTAATAAGAACTTGTTTCAAAACAAACAAAAAAAAAAAATTAAAAGAGCTGAAAGTATATCTTGGAGGTAGCACCTGGGTACACACACACACATAAGTAAGTCCTATAGATTCAAGTGTTCTCCTTTTTAAAGTTTTATTTCTTATTTATATTTATAATAAAACTCATGTTACTCAGAAAATTATTAAATAAGATATCTAGAAAGTGTATTTCTAAAGTATCAATACAAATTTTGATTTGAGTAAACAAAGTGGTTATGCTTAGATTTAGGGCAGTTCAACTACTTAAAAATCAAATTTAGGGATAGTACAAGGTTTTTAGTGTATGCAGCATAAATAATGCCACTTAATTTACCAGTGTGAATCGAACACCTTTGTGGAGTTGAATGAGTATCTCAGACTCAACATATTTTTTCCTTCCTTCCTTGCTTCCTTCTTTTGAGAATGACTAGTTAAGCAAAGAAATACAAATTTTCTCCATGCCACTTGTCCTTTATCTTTGCATGGATATGGTATACAACCAGAATTAGAATATGTTAAATATCACCTTGATTACATGAATTGATATTCAGTTAATGAGAAATTTTGGACTAAATAGCATTCTTTATTCTGTGAAGGTCATAACTGTCTGTTATTAAGGGATAGCATCTTTGTCCCATGGTATGCAATATGTCTTAGATTTCTGAGTATAGGAAGAAAGCATAAAGGATGCTTGGGAAGGGTTGGATGTGCAGTGACCCCAGAGGATCATGTGTTGAAGCCTTGGTGTCTAATATAGCACCCAGAGACAGGGCTTCGGGGGAAGTGATTGGCTCCTGAGAGATCTGACCACTGATGGTTTAATAAATTGATGGCATCAGTGGGGGGGATAAAATACCTTGAGTCGAGGCCTAGTTGGAGAAAGTGGTCAATAGGGGTGTCCACTGGAAAGCCCCCCCACCCCCTGGGTTGTGCTCTTTCTTTTCACTTCTTGGTCATGGGCTATGCAGTTTTCCTCCACAGCTCCCTTCCTCCATGCCCTTCCACAATGCTGTTCTGCTTCTCTTGAGGCCAAAGCAATGCAGCCAGTTGCCCATGGACGAAAACTTGCAAATCCCAGAGCCAAGACAAATCTTTCCTCTGTTTAAGTTTCTGTGTCACCTATTTTGGCCACAGCAAAGAAAAATGATCAACATAACGCTCGAAGGCCAATACAGATTAAGAAAATATTTTACTTAGAAATTATAATACCTAAGCCCACGTGTGTGTGTGTGTGTGTGTGTGTGTGTGTGTGTGTGTGGTGTGTTTTCATCCGCATACGCATATCAGGCAAGGCTATTTATAAAAAGTGTTTTTTTTATAAAGTTCTGTTAAGCCATTTGAAGCATCAGGCAATTTGTCCACTTTGTCACCACCAAGAATCTTAGATATCCAGTGAAGCTCTTGGTTCTTACACTGTGACCCTATATTTCTGGAAGCGCTCATTCCAACACTATAATTACTTGGAAGGTTTTCCCTCTGAAGATACACAGGGGTTGGTGTGGCAAAGGAAGTTGAATGGTTACATACCTAAAATTAGGGTTCTTTGTCCTGTGAAGGCGATGAGTTAGCTGAAGGCAAGCCCCCCCCCCTTTTTAAAGTGTTTTCACTTCCTTTAACTTACATTCTGAACACATGGAAAAGACGTGTTCTCTCCTTAATTCAGTAAAAGTACTTTCAAATGACCAAATTGAGAACATCATAATTTTTCTAAGCACTTAAAATATTTTAGGGGCTGGTTAACTAATAAAAAGGCTTGCTTACAAAAATATAATTTCTGACTCAGCAGCCAAGTTGTCATTATCATTATTTTGTTTTGTTTTCTTTTGTTTTGTGAGTCTGGGGTTGACCCAGAGTTTTGCACATACTATTCTGCATCCAAGCTACACCTTCACCCCCAGGTAAATTATTAAGGAACAATAATGCTATCATAGATTTGTAGAATATGACCAAATCCATCTGATTTTAGCTAATACAGGTAAATTTCAGCAATTTTTGTGTTCCTGATTTCTTTTTTATTTGCTAAATCCCATGTTCTCTTGCTCACTAAAAGAGATATTGGCTTAGGATAATCATCTGCGACACAGTTCTAGCCTTGTTTCAGTACATTATGAAAATTGAGGTTTGTACATATTCATGAAAAATTTTATGCAGAATCCTTTTGTAGACATTTATAGATATTTTGTGGACTACTATAACCCTTATTTTAAAGCCAACATGATCTTGGCACCAGAAATAAAGAGGTTAAAAGTGGTCCATATGTGATAGACTACACTATTTGCCATCCCCTTGATAACTGACAAAATGACTGACAGCATCACTTGACAATGACGTGATTTCCCTAATGTGTTGATAAGAGCTGAAAGGGGTAATTTTGAATAAAAAAGACTCTGTGGGTTTCTAATACCTGCATGATGGAACTAATCAGAAAATCCTGCCACTGCAACTTTTACTGAAGAAAAATTCACAAAATAATAGAATAAGGAACCATCCACTTTTAGGATGTGTTGTAAATTATTCTATCCATTTTTTTTACTCTGAATATTTTATAATCCATTTTTAATCTACAAAAATAATTTTAATCGTAAAAATGAGTGAACATAAAAATGTAAAACGATCATAAATTTTTCCGAGGAATCAAGAAGACCAAGTAGACGCCACCAAGCACTTGGTACAAGTGACTTGCGACAGCTGGCCACTCAAAATGGTTCTTAGCAAGAAAGGGGGAAGATAAACCTGGGTATGTAATTTTTTTTTTCTTGTCTGACAAAAGAAAATAAGCACATTCATCTGTAGAAACAAACTTATTCAATAGACCCAACTTTAGAAGAAATGTATCATGTATAAGAGGTGCTGAATAACATAACAGACAATGTCTGCAAGGAACAAAAACACTGTCCAAATGGAAAGTTCTGGTATTGATTCACTTTACTGGCTGAGAACATAATGTTAAATTGTACTCAGTAAAGGCCTTCTGCAGGGGATAAGAGGAAATGGCCAAGATATTCTACTTTCTGATGATTAAACTTGATAGTGGTGATGGAGCCTGGAGAGTAGGAGAAGGGACAGTTAACATGCCCATTAAACTGCCTCCCACATCATACGTCTTAAGAGAGCCTTTGGTCTGTGTTGGGTGGCAGTTAACTCGTGACTGAATCCTCAAGGGTTCCTGCAGTGCAGATAGTCTATGCTGTTTGCTAAAGTGTAAAACTTACAGTAAAGAAGGAAAAGTGGTTACTGAATTGAGAAAGTTTAAGAGAGAAACTTATATTCTTTTTCAGACAGAAGGTCAACGGATTCATCTTCAGTTGTGGGAACAGGGTTACCTAAAAGTGGTGACAATCCTTTTTACAAAGAGGAGTGTTTGATCTCGTAAAGTGTTTCACAGAGTATTTGGTCAGACCTCTGCGTTCAGTGCTGTATTGCAAAGACAAGATGACTCCAGGATGAAAATGTTTACAGTAAATGGTATCAATGACTCCTCCAGTCCCTGAGGGTGAAAGAGTCATTACACAATCCTTGAAAGATGTCTGTATTTAAGTAAATTATTCACGTAAGTGGTAGAGGATGTGGAAGTAGTTTTAGATTTTATACGATGATGCTGAGAATTGAATTTACTGGAGAAAGGACAGTATCTTTGGAGTCAGAGAAACTGAATCCTGCCTAGTTTTGTGATTGTGTACAATTTTACCTATCTAAATTTCATCTTCCTTTTATGAAAATGCATACAAAGTTGATTTTATCTTGAAATGAAGAAACATGTATAGAGAACACCCATATTCAATCATTACTATTTTCCACATTCCACTTCTAACTTGGCAGGTAAAAATTAACTTGGTTCTAGATATTAGGACAGGAGGTCTGACAAAATAAACCATATTGGCAAAGCTGGGTATGCTTTTCCATTCTACATAACCATATTTCTTCCCTGCTCTACACTCCCCAAACAATAATTGTGAAATGGAAAGACTTAGACAAATGAGTATGACCTTTACTCTTATGGCACATGCCAAAATCATAGAAGAAACCAGTATTTCTCAAAGTGTGGATCCTGTTTCACTTAACCTCAGAATCACTGAGGATATTAGTCAGATACAATGTACCCAAGTCAGATTTAGTAGTGTATCATCTCTGGGTACTACGATTTTGAATCTTTAAAACAGGTACCAAGGTAACTTATATCTACATTAGAGTTTGAAAATATTTGTAGTTGGCTATGAAATGTCTTAAAACTCAACTTCAGGCAGTAAATGATACTCCATAAGACCACATCTTTGATCACCCTCATTCCTTTCCCTTCATTATCTTAACAATCATTCTTTAATATGAACTGGGCAACATTATCAGGAGACAGGAAGATTATTCCTGCTATATGTCATCTTTAACTTAATGTAAAATATAATCTATACTAAGACTTTATCTTCCAAATGTCATGCACAGGCCTTGCATATCCCATGCCATCCACTTTTTTCAATGTCATGTTGGCCTTCCTCTATCAAGAGCTGGTGTCTGTGTACCTTCTGCTTTGATCTGAGTGGGCCTATTATTGCAGTAGTAATGACACCAGGTGACTTCTTTGTCAAAGTAATAAAAAGTATTGTTGTTTGCGCCTCTACCTTGGGGATGCTCACCCTTAGAACTCAGCCACCACACTGAGAGGAATCCACATAGCTGCTTAGGAAGAGTATGTAAAGGTACTCAGCACAGAATTTCCAGTTGACTAGTCATGTAAATGAATGAGTTTTATTTGTTTCCAGTCTCAACTTTCAAGCTGCCCCAGCTGGTACCAAGTGAAGTCGAGATTTTCAAGAGAAATAAATTTCAGGTTTATGAGCAACATAAGTGTTGTCATTAGTTTAGTCCACTAATAAAATTTGAGGTTGTTTGTTATACATCGGTAGGTAAGAAGAATACTCAAAGTGTAGGTGATTTTTTATGAGTTTCAACTGCGGATGTACCTTCCTCATGATATCTGGGATATTCTGATCTGTATCCTATTCGTTCAATCGGTATATATAATAGGTACTGCGAATTATGGATTCCATCAAGCCTGGTGTTCCTTTATACAACTCTTCCTCTCCTATCCTGCATCAATAAATTGGTCAAAGAAGAGATGATTTGGCTTCTTCGTAATCAGTTTATGATGTTAATTTAAATGTTCTCCATTTAGAATGAGAAATTGTTATGTTGGGTAAAACAAAAGAGAATATGGTATTTAGTATTTTTAGGGAAGGATGTTAAGTTGTTGAACAAGTGTCTGAATGAGAGAGAAGGGCAAGATAAATTGGTGTCAATAGTTTGTCCAAGTGCAGCTGAAACTAGTAGCATGTGAGAAATTATCTATTTAAGCATTTCTGCCTTTGGAAATCTTCATTTTCCAGTGGAGAAAAATAGGGAGGCAAACACACACATATCCCAAAGAGAGTTCATATTTATTGAGATCATAAGATACTTATAAGAATAAGGTGAAGAAAAATACATGTCAATAAGGCAGATTAGTATCACAAAATTTGGATGAGATTTGACAAAATGATTATTTTATGAAAAGAGAACGATATATCTTTGGATACAGTTCTAACTTGTTAGGAAAAAAAGTAAAAATGCATATCATTCTTAAAGAACATTTTGTTGTTGCTGTTAGTATTATAACCTAGAATGAGTTGACTGGTTCATAGAAGATAATATAATTATAGGAAGAGGTCAAATTTCTTACTTATTTGAACAAATGGACTATTTCACATGTGAAACAGGACTCGGATTCCAAGGGAAGGAAATAAAATTTGCTTAATGATGATAACCAAGATAATGGTGTAAAATATCTATCAGGAAGTGTGGAGGCAGACAATGTGTTAAGACACTGTTACAATCCTTATGTCAATAAAAGCCCAAAGTAGGGCAATAGTTTGCAGAGGAATTCAAAGAATGGGCATGGGCACCTGGGGAATAAGGAGAGTAGTGTAGATAAAGAAGATGTCAAAGAAGATCTGATGACTGATGGCTGGCCAGGGTTTATTGTGTGGAGAAAGAAGGAACAGAGGATGAGGATGAGAATGGTACCAGAGAAGAGCTGTCAGTGGGGTGTCCTCATTCATTTGTGTGTAAACAGAGGGCGGTGCGGACCTCTCCCTCACTAGCCTTTGAGTTGTGTTACGGCAGCACCCCTATCATGTCATCATACCAAGTACTCAGGAATGATTTCTGGGTTTAATTAAAAAATGAAGAAGGCAAAGAAAGAATGAATGTTGCCAGTACTTGTGGAAGGAAAAAGACATTCTAGAAATTTTACATGCTAGGAGCTTTATACATGTATGAAATTTAACTTTATCAATGATACTATAAAGTAAAAGTGATTAATCCTACTTTACAGGTTATGAAACTAAGATGCAAGCTGGTTATATGCAGCCACATGCCTAGAAATGGCACCTCCCTATCTGACTGCATAAATTATGTCTTTTTCTTCTAGTATTAAGATCTTCCTGCAAGCCAGGCGTGGTGGCGCACGCTTGTAATCCCTGCGCTTGGGAGGCAGAGACAGGAGGATCGCGCAGGTTCGAAGTCAGCCGCGCACGCTGGCTTAAGAGACCCTGTTTCCAAGTAAAAAGTATAAAATAGGTCTGGGAGTGTAGCCCGGAGGTAGAAGGGCTTCCAGGAACCCCAGTACCACCAAAAAAAAAAAAAAAAAAAAAAAAAAGATCTTCCTGCAAAAAGTACTGTCTCTCATCATTTTCCAAAATCTATTCTCTGAAGACTCCTGTATGGAGCACATATTTTAAAAAAATATCTCCGTTAAAGCCAGAGGGACTTAACTCCCAAAGCACACCTAAGTGTGGCTCACACATGATGTGCAGTGTGCGATTGTAATTCTCACCTCACACATAGGTGTGGCACAACACACCCAGAATATCAGGGGCAACATACAAGCATCATAAACAAAGTGCTAAGCCTGTGCCTGACAGACAGCTTACAGACTCAATGCCTGCTGCCCATCCCTAATGCATTGACAACCAACTGGAGTCCCTAGCAACCTGGGGACTGTAATGATCAGCCCCTGAGACTGAAAGCTCCAAGCTTCCTCTTCCAACGAGCCTTCCGCCTTGCCATTCTGACTACCAATATGACACTGGATCCCTTCCTGGCCAGCTGCTGGTCGCCATGGGGCAATTCCTCATCTTTCATTCTGGTTGAGCACTGGTTATCTCAGGCCTGAAGACATGGACCAGTCTCACCACTGACCTGGATCTGAGACCCCGACACAGCCAGCTGACTGTGGGCAAAAAGGAACCTGCTTGGTCAAGTTTGTAATAAACGTTCTTAAAATGACTGAGCCAATGTTTTGGTAATTTTTTTATAACCTAAGTCTGCTCAGACCACCCACTTCCACTATTATCCTCATGAATTGAATGTTAAAAGATTAAGAGCAACTTGGATTTTAGATAATCATTTTTCTCAAATTATAAAGTTACCTTTTGTGTTTCCTGTTGGTGAATGCACAGGGGAAGAGAGAGGATTTCATAGATTGCAAATCCATTGCACGTGCATTTGATTTTCAATTAATCCCATAACTTTGGCATAGTGGAAGGTATATTAAATACCACAGCATATTCTAACCTAATACTTGAAAGAGTCTGTGATGCAAATATTTGATGGAGTTTTGATGCAAATATGCATAAAAAACTACTTAACAAATGAAATTAACTGTTTCATAACAAAAAGCCACATTTTCATTTGTTTGAATTTGTATAATTAATAGGATATATATGTTGTTTTATATATAGTTTCATAAATTAAAAAGGAAAACCACTAAAATCAAGCATTTGAGGGCAGTTAGAATCATAAATGTTTTTGTTCTGCAAAGTGCCATATCTCAACAAATGCTAGACATATATTGTGTGGATAGACAATTGGAAGACATGTTAGAAGGATGTAGGGAAAACAAATAAATTTTAAAAATGCGCCACCAAAACATAGTGTTACTTATTGTAGAAGACAATGCTATCACTGCTTTTTCAAAAGGCATTTAAATCACTTTTTACATGAAGATGTATAAAATAATGCCTGTTTCTAAAATGCCTTTATATCTGGAACTAGAGGAAGTTATTAATTTTAAGGTTTTCTTGGATCAAAAGAGTTACACGAAACATTACAGACTGTTTGCTTATTTAGTTAAAGCCTTAAGTGTGCCTGGTAGGTGTAGGCTTCAGCATATTCTAAATAGATTTAGAATCCCAAATATGTAGTACCCTTGAGTCAAATGAGACAACGTATGTGCTGGGAAATGGGGCATAACAATTCAATATCGCTTTCTAATATCAGTCTTTTAAATTTCTTTATTGAATCTTTGACACTATTTTTTAATGAGGTCAGGAGTGACTATACATCAACAAAATGTTTTTCCCTGAAGGCGTGTACACGTGTACACATATATAAAATCTTATTATTGCCCTGAACTTCCAGAATCTTCCGTACTATGCCACAAAAATTACCTAAGTATATAGAGGGATGTATATAGGTCTATGAAGATCATTATCATTATTTCTGTCACAATAAACAGTTTAACACATTTTAGAACATGCTATACCAAATATATCTCTGAAGCTATTTATTGAGCCCATGACTATCTCGATACACTTCAGTGTCATGTGGTATGTGCAGTGTATCACATCTATCATTCTTTCCAAGTTTGATTCATCGGTGTTAAGAAGTAATACTATTTTTAGTTTTATTAATTTTAAGAAGTGTCTTTTTATATTACAACAAATAGAGTTATGTAAAAGCTTAAGATAAGGGAAAATTATGAGTGCTTCTTTATGAAAAAGGCTGAAGAATAACACTACTGATTGCTCATTATCTAGAGAAATATGAGATTTTATTAGCATTTCTTTGAAAATGTATGGACACAACATTATATTCTCACTGATATAATAGCTATGATTTGTGGAGCTCTTTGTACGTTGCGAGGAGTCTGCATTATTACCACACTTTGATTCTAAGGAGAGACTAGAGAGGAAACTGACATCGGATGAGGTCTGTTACCTGGCTTTGACAAGTACAAGTGTTGAGTCAGAGTTAAAATGGGAATCCAGTTCATCAAGTTTCACTCTTGGGTTTACTTTACACCGTGTTGAATTTTATGTTTGTTTTTAATCTTCGGTCTTTCTGTTAGAAATCCAAATGTGTAGGCTATAATTCTATAGTGATTTCCTGGAGATTGATGCTACACAATACTTTTCAGGCATTTTAATTACAGATCACATTACTTTTGAATCCAAAGTGGATTTACATAAAAGGAAACATAAACTAAGTCACTGCATTTTTGCAACAATATAAAGCTTGCTATCATTCAAGCACTATAGTTTACTACTTTAGAAAACATTAAAATTCTTAAGAAGTTACTGTCACTGACTTTGGAGTGAATAAGAAAATTAGTGACTCATTTAAAACTGAATTTTTTTTGTGTGTGTGTGTGTGTGGTACTGAGGATGGAACCCAGGGGTATTCTACCTCTGAGCTACACTCTCAGCCCTATTTTTTATTCCTTATTTTGAAACAAGGTCTCATTGAGTTGCAGAGGGTCTCACTAAGTAGTCAAGGCTGTCCCCGAACCATGATCTTCCTGTCTCAGCCTCCCAAATGCTAGGATTACAAGCATGCGCCACCACACCCGGCTTCAAAACTTAAAAATTTCAGCTGGGCATGGTGGCGAACGCTTGTAATCCTTGCGATTGAGAGGCTGAGACAGGAGGATTGTACAAGTTCAAAGCCAGCCTCAGGTTCTCAACAACTTAGTGAGACCTTGTTTCCAAATAAAATATAAAATAGGTCTGGGAGTAGAGCCCAGAGTTCCACTGCCATTACCACACACACACACACACACACAAAAAAAAAAAAAAAAAAAAAATTCATGTAAGTGTAATCATTATTTACTAAAAAAAATATATAGACTCTCTAATTTTACTTGAATTAGCCATTTTGGTAATTCAAATTCTTTTCTTAATAAAAAGATATTAAAAATCAAGAATACTAATATAATGGAAAATATTAGTAGTTTTATATTGTTGCCTATCTGTTTTACTTTGATTTAAACCTAATTCATGATTTCTTTAATATATTCATAAACTATGAATATGTTTTTCCAGTTTTTCTGATCTATGAGGCTAGTAATTACATGCACTGTAAAGATTTTAAGTTAGTTAAAGAAAATATTGAAGGTACAAAAAGTAAAAAATAATGGATTTTCCGGGCGTGGTGGCGCACACTTGTAATCCCCGAGTTTGGGAGGCAGAGACAGGAGGATCGCGCAGGTTCGAAGCCAGCTGCGCGCGCTGGCTTAGGAGGCCCTGTTTCCAAATAAAAATGTAAAAATAGGTCTGGGAGTGTAGCCCGGAGGTAGAAGGGCTTCCAGGAACCCCAGTACCCCAGTACCACCAAAAAATAATAATAATAATAATAATAATAATAATAATGGATTCATGAATCCATTATTACATAATTACATTTATTATTACATTATTACATTATTACATTATTACATAATTATTACATTATTATTAATGTAATAATTATTAATATTAATTAATTAATTATTAATGTAATAATTATTAATGTAATAATTATTACATTATTACATAAATAATAAACTATATAAATATAAATTAATGTCTATTTATGTGCTATAGAACATATGTATGTAAAGTCTACTTTCATAATAGTATGTATGTATGTACAAATAAGTACATAAAATAAAAAAGATAATAGGTTTTGGGAGACAAATTGTGTGACCAATGTCAACATTTCAATTAATTTAATTTACATATAAAAGACTTATTACAGATTCTTTTTAAAATTTATTGGTGCATTGTAACCATACATCATTGAGGTACAAGATGACAGAGGAATACATGCACAGACCACTCACTTAGCACTTCCCTGGTTCCCACTTATTGCCGCCTCCCTCCCTCATTCTGGAATTCAGCTTAGTGGCTGACTGTGATGTGTTTGTGAACGTACATCACATGCATTAGGTGCTTCCCTCTTCCTTCTCTCATCTCCCCTAGTTAGGCTGCCTTCTTTACTCATTTAACGTTTCTTCTTTGTCTGAAGTCCTTTCTATTCCCCATTTTCTCCCTAGCTTCCACATATTAGAGAGAATATCTGACTCCTCACTTTTTGTGACTAATCTCATTTAGCATAATGTTCTCCAGTTCCATCTATTCCTCAGCAAATGACATAATTTTGTTCTTCTTTTCAGCTGAGTACAATTCTGAGGTGTACATATCCCCTAGTTTTGTAATCCATTCATTTGTTGATAGACATCTTGGCTGATACCACAGTTTGGCAATTGTGAATTGCACAGCTATAAACACAGATACACATGCATTAGTTTGGTACTTTGGTTTCCAGTCTTTTGGGAAAATACTCAGAAGTAGTATTGCTGGATCATATAGCAGGTTTATTCCCATTCTTCTGAGAATCTTTCATACGGTTTTACGAAGTGGCTGCACTAATTTGCAGTCCCACCAACAATGTATTAGAGTTCCCACTTCTCCACACCCTTGCCAGCATTTGTTGTTGTTTGTGATTTTAATGTTAGCCATTCTAATTGGGGTTAAGTGAAATCTCAGGGTAGTTTTTATTTGCATCTCTCTGATAACTAATGATGCTGAACATTTTTTCATACATTATTGACCATTTGTATTTTTTCTTTAGTAAATTTTAAAGTAAGCTTTTTTCAGTAATGATATGAATTTTTAAAATCACATCGACCTAACTGAATCCTAAATCTATATTTTAGGTGTGGTTTGACTATGGGATAGATGTTTGATCCCTAAACTTAGATTCTTTAGAAAGAGTTCAGACTTTTTTTTTTCTCTCTTTATTATGGTGGTGGTACTGGGGGTGAAACCCAGAGGCTTTCTACCTCAAGGCTACACTCCGAGACCTATTTTATATTTTATTTGGAAACAGGGTCTCACATAGTTGCTGAGAGGCTCACTCAGTAGCTGAGGCTGGCTTCGAACCTGTGTGATCCTCCTGTCTCAGCCTCCCAAACACAGGGATTACAAGCATGTGCAAAGAGTTCAGACTTACATCTCATTCTGTGGAAATTAAGAGCAAATATAAAATCTTGACAGGGTACCTAGTGCCAAGCAAGTAGCTAGTTAATGATGATAGTTATATTTTAGTTACAAAAATCATTCAGTTTTAAGGTGATGTTTCTGCATAGAAATGTCACTTTAGATCACTTTATTGTTTAACAGTGAAAAAAATCTTAGACACCATTGAGTATAAATCTTGCTATTAGGGCAAAATAAGGTATGGAGAATTTGCAGCAGCCCTTTCTTAAAATAAACGGATATGTCCCAGGTGAAGTCAGCCTTGGGATACAGCTTTCCTGATGTGGAATCTTGTGGTATGCTCTCTACTTTGGGGTTCAGAGGGACAAACAAATGGCATCTTTCTTTTTTCCACTAATTCAGACAGTGGCAGTATGGGAAATAAACTTTAAAAAACTTACTGGAAAATTTATCTGACAAAATCATCATTTGTCCCTGATTCAAGACTGATTTTTATACCCAGTTGTAGACAGTGCTAACTGCAGAGGCCATTGGACTGGGCTTTACTTGCTTATGATTCTAAAACATGGAAGAAAAGAAGGACTGATTTTTGAGGATGGGCTACCAAAAAGAAAAACAAAAGAAAAACAAAACTTAGTCTTGACGTGCCTAAGCCAGGCATGTAAAACTTCTTTATCCAGATTTACCAGTCAGTTAGATGAAAATCTAGTCTGGAAAATTTCTTCTTATGAAAACAGAAGGGAAATTAAGTTGGGGGGAAGATCTCAATGATCTACTAAAAATAAAATCCAGGCATTACATTTCACTTTATTTTAGTATCCAATAATGATTTATAAAGGCCTGTCTTAAAATATGCTCGAGATAAAAAAGCTTTCCCTTATTTTCTTACAATTTCTCCTCTACTCCATTTTATATCAGATAGCCATTTACAGTCAAATTCTTTGAATAATGAAACTATTTACTCTCTTTCTCTCAACCTCATTCCATTTGGGAAGGTCCAGCTTGTTCCTCATTGCCACGCAAAGTTAATCCTTTTGATTTCTCTGCAAATGCCACATTTTACAATTTGATTTGTTGGCTTTTCTCCAACTTTTTCTCTTATGAGGTTTACCAAAATTTTCTTAAAATCTAACTCGATACCTCAAGAACCCAATACAATTATCAAAGCAATATTTTTTTGCAGAAGAAAGTAATCCACCTTATTTTGATTAAAATTATATTTAAAATAAATTTTAAATAGTGACATAAAAAGCAAAATAAATCAATTTAGAATGAATGTCATTTCTAATAAGTAGCATGTTATGATGCATTTAATGGTAAGAAATGAAATATAATTCCATAGAAGCATGCTAATTTGCAATAACTGTGAAAACACCTACTACAAGTTATTATATTTTGGGGTTAAGAACAATATGAAAAAAGCATTGAATGAGAAATTAAAAATATCAAATATACTACAGTTATTTGAAGGATTATGCATACTATTCTTAATGCTTCAAAATGCATTAGGAACTGTATATGGTACAGTATTTTCTAGTAGGATTATGTGTTGGCTATTTTATTTTTATTGATAAACTGTCCAGACCATATTATGGAAATTTTGATGGCTAACAGATTATTAGAAAGGGTTATTGAAGTTTCAAGGCAGGTTTTGATTTCTTCTTGACAAATTTCAGATTCGAGACTGGTAACTTTCATGTAATATTTACTGTTATAAACAAATCAGCATTGTTCCATGACTGTCCTATTTATATTCAGCACTCCAGAACGAAAAGCAATTAGTATCTTTCTTAGGCCTGGCCCAGACCTGATTTAAAAATCTATTTAGATCCTCAACTATAACTTAATGTGTACTAATCAGTGTATCTGAGAAGTAGGTGACTGTGAAGCCCCAGTAGTGCATCTCTCAGAGCCTGTGTCACAAGCTGCAGATGTTGAGTGTTAGGGGCGGGGGTCTCCAACTTGGCTACAGATATGAAAATGGAGAGCAGCCAAGGCCGAATCTTGGAAGCAAGCCTGCCCCTTGAGACTAGCTGTTAGGTTTAAGAGGGCTTTTCACAATCCTGGGGACTTCATATTTGCATTACTAATAGCCCTATTTTAAGGGCATTGATATTTTAGGTGGATTGAATGACAGTTAATGTTTTCCTCTAGTTCAGCTGTACAAATTTACCCACGCTAAGTAAAGACCACTCCTTGTTTTTCCCATGTATCAGTTTCAAAGTGTTTATATGTGAATGAGATTTAAAAGGCAAATGTACAGCTGATGTAGGAAATCTCATCCAAGTGTTTTGGGTCTTGGATTTCTAACTCTGGCACTTAACGGCCAACACACTCTTAGCAAGTTCCTTAATCTACTTTAGCATCACTTTCCTAAGCTTTGAAATTGTTACCACGATTCTTATTTTATGTGTATTCATCAGTTATGACGACAAATATTTCCCGAGAGTCTTTTCTAAGCCAAGACCTATTCTCAGGCTTGAGCAGTCTGTAATTTGTGGTTACATATGGCTGAGAGCTTAATGCTCAGTTATTATAAATAAACATAAATTATGAATAATGGTGTAATCTTTCACTAATTGTTAGACTTAAGCTGTATTTAACTTGCCTTTCTCCCTTCCTAGACTGATATCTCCTTGAGGGCAGGGTATTTCATTCATTTATATTAACCTGGTCTTAATTATTGAATAAAATGGGTAGAATTTGTTTTTTAAAATCTATGTGGCAGCAATTTTACTGTGATAAATCACCATTTTTTATATTTTTTTCAGTTTTATACATACACACACACACACACACACACACACACACACACACACATAAACACACACACATACAATTTTGGTTTGGGCCCAAAATACTTGTACTGATTCCTGATTCTAGAAGTGGAAAGGATATTAGCCCGCTATTGGAATGGTGGCTGGTTGCCAGGCGTGGTGGCACACGCTTGTAATCCCTGCGCTTGGGAGGCTGAGACAGGAGGATCGCACGGGTTCGAAGCCAGCCTCAGGTACTTAGTGAGGCTTTCAGCAACTTAGTGAGACCCTGTTTCCAAATAAAATATTAAAAAATGGGTCTGGGAGTATAGCCCGGAGGTAGAAAGCCTCTGGGTTCCACCCCCAGTACCACCAAAATAAATAAATTAATTAATTTAAAAAAAAGAATGGTGGCTGGTAAATATCTTCTTCCATTCTGTGGGACTTTCTATTTAGGTTCTTAATGGTTTCTTTTCATGAGAAGAAACTTTTTAGTTTGATGCCATCCCACTTGTTAATTCTTAACTTTAATTTCCTGACCTTTGGAGGTCTTGTTGAGGAAGTTACTGCCTGTGCCTGTTTGTTGGAGTGTTGAGCCTTTGCCCTCCTCTAATAACATCACAGTCTCTGGTCTATTTGTAAGTCTTTGATCCATCTCAAGTTGATTCCTGTGCAAGGTGAGAAGTAATGATTTAGTTCCATCTTTCTACAAAGGAAAAGGCTGTCTTTTCTCCAGCATATGAGTTTGGCCCCTTTGTCAAAGATTAATTGGCTATAGGTGTATGGGTTTGTTTCTGTATCTTCTATTCTGTTTCACTGGTCTGTATGCATGTTGTTGTGCCAATATCATGCTGTTTTTACTACTACTGCTCTATGGTATAATTTGAAGTCTGGGATTGTGGTGCCTTCTTCATGATTCTTATTGCTGAGGATTGCTTTGGCTATTCTGGTTTTTTTTTTTTTCTCCATATAAAATTCATGACTGACTTTTCTAGGTCTATAAAGAATGTCGTTGGTATTTTGATAGGAATTGCATTGAATCTGTAGGTCACTTTTGGCAGAATGGCCATTTTAATGATATTTATTCTGCCTATTCATGAGCAAGGGAGATATTTCCATCTTCCAAGGTCTTCTTCAATTTCTATCTTTAATGTTTTATAGTTTTCAGTGTAGAAGTCTTTTACATCTTTGGTTAGGTTTATTTCTAGGTATTTTATTGGTTTGAAGCTTATAGTGAATGGTATTGTTTTCTTTATTTCTCTCATTGTGGATTCATTGTTGGCATATAGAAAAGCAACTTATTTCTTTAGATTGATTTTGTATCCTGCAACTTTGTTGAATTGATTAATCAGTTCTAGTAGTCTTTTGGTTGAGTTCTTTGGGTCTTTTAGATAAAGAATCATGTCATATGCAAATAAGAATAGTTTTAATTCCTCTCTTCCTATTTTAATTGTTTTGATTTTCTTCTCTTGTCTTATTGCTGTGGCAAGAGTCTCAAGGACTATAATAAAAAGGAGTGGTGATAGTGGGCATCCTTGTCTTGTTCCTAATTTTAGAAGTAATTCTTGCAGTTTTTCCCCATTCAATATGATTTTGGCTTTGGGTTTATTGTATATTGCCTTAATGATGTTGAAATACATTCCTTCTATTCCAATTTTCTGTAGTGTTTTTAACATGAATGGGTGTTGAATTTTGTCAAATGCTTTTTCAGCATCTATTGATATGAACATGTAGTTTTTGTTCTCAGTTCTATTTATGTGGTGAATAACATGTATTGATTTGCATATGTTGAGCCAGCCTTGCTTTTCTGGGGTGAAACCAACTTGGTCATGCTGTCCAATTCTCATAATATGGTTTTGAATACATATAGCTAGTATTTTGTTTAGAATTTTTGCATCTATGTTCATCAAAGATATTGGTCTGTAATTTTCTTTTCTTGAGGTATCTTTATTTGGTTTTTGGATTAATATGATACTGGCCTCATAGAAGGAGTTTGGGAGAATTTCATCTCTTTCAGTTTCCCGGAACAATTTGTGAAACATTGGTATTAGTTCTTCACTGAAGGCTTTGTAGAATTCAGCTGGAAACCTAGAGGCCCAGTGCTTTTCTTTGATGGCAGAATTTTTATTGCTGTTTCTATTTCTTTGCTTGCTGTTGGTTGGTTTAGGCTTGCTCTGTACTATTAGTTTAATTTAGGTAAGTCATATGTGCTTATCATATCATATCATATCATATGAAATCATATCATATATGATTTTTCCATGTTCTCCAGTCTATTGGAATATAAATTTTTGAAATAGTTTCTGATAATCCTTTGAATTTCCCCACTGTCTGTGGTTATGTCTCTTTTTTCATTTCTGATTTTAATAATTTAATTTGATTCTCTCTTTCTTTTGTTTAGGAAGGCCAGGGGTTTGTCAATCTTATTAATCTTTTCAAAGAACCAACTATTTGTTTTGTTGATTCTCTGAATTGTGTTTTTTTTGTTCTCTATTTCATTTATTTCTGCTCTGATTTTAATAATTTCCTGCCTTCTGTTAGCTTTGGGATTAGACTGTTGCAATCTTTCTAGGTGCTTGGTGACTCTCTGTTCTCCTTATTTGAACACTCAATGCTATAAACTTTCCTCTTAACACCACCTTCAAAACATCCCATAGATTTTGGTAAGCTGTGTCAATATTTTCATTTAATTCCAGAATTTTTTTTTATTTTCCCCTTATTTCAGATCTTACCCACTCATTATCCAATAGTGTATCATTCAATGTCCATGTATTTAAATAATTTCTTTTGGTCTTTCTGTTGTTGATTTCTACTTTCATTAAATTGTTGTCTGAAAAGATGCAGGGAATTATATATTTTGAATTTGTTGGTGCTTGCTTTGTTGCTTTGTTGGCCCAGGATGTGATTTATCTTGGAGAAGGTTCCATGTGCTGCTGAGAAGAATGTGTATTCTGCTCTTCCTGGTTGAAATATTTTGTATATGTCTATTACGTTCATTTGGTTTATAGTTTTCTTTAGTTCTGAAGAGTCTGTACTCCTCTTTTGCCCTGAAGATCGATCTAGTGGCATGATAGGTGTGTTGAAGTCTTCCAGTATTATTGTATTTGGGTCTATTTGAGATCTTATATCCTGGAGGGTTTGTTTTACAAATGTGGGTGCACCTACATTTGGGGCATAAACATTTACTATCATATCTTCTTGGTGAGTTGTTCCTTTTAGTAAAAGGAAGAACTCAAAATATTATACACTAGGAAAACAAATAACCCAATCAAAATATGGGCAACTGAATTAAGTAGACACTTCACAAAGGAAGAGATACAAATGACCAATAGATACATGAAAAGATGCTCAACATCTTCAGCCATTAGGAAGATTCAAATCAAAACTATGCTGAGATTCCATCTAATCACAGTCATAGTAGCAAGCATAAAGAAATCAAATAACAACCAACATCTTAGATCTATTCTGGTGAGGCTGGACATTGGCAAATTGGACTGTGACTTTAAGGAACTTTCTTTTTCCCAGCTCTCTGGATTGGCAGAAACTTTGATTCAAGTTCATCCTCAGATCCACTATTCTCCTTGCTCTGTACAGCAGTGGATTTTGTAACTTCTTTTTCTACCAAGTTGTATAGTCTGAAAAAAAACTGGAAACCATCTAATGCTTTCTTTTCTTTCATTGTCCCATTCATTCAGTTCCTTCCCTAAGGAGAACGTTTGAAGTAAGGTTTCACATGATGTTTTTAAAAGCATTTGCTATGATTTGAATGTAAATGTCTCTCCAAAATCCATACATTGGAACTTAAGCTCCATGGTGGTAATATTGATCTGAGGCCTTTGTGCCATGATTGAGTTTTGAGGACTCTGTCTTGGTCAGTGAGAGTGATGGATCAATAACAGAAGCTTCAGAGCCCTATCCTTCCTCCTTACAGAGCAGCAAGGTGTTATTTCTTTTTAGTACTAGAGATTAAACCCGGAGGCATTCTTTTTTTTTTTTTTTTTTTTTTTTTTTTTTTGGTGGTACTGGGGGTGGAACCCAGAGATTTTCTACCTCCGGGCTATACTCCCAGACTCATTTTATGTTTTATTTGGAAACAGGGTCTCACTAAATTGCTGAGAGCCTCACTAAGTAGCTGAGGCTGGCTTCGAACCTATGCGATCCTCCTGTCTCAGCCTCCCAAGCGCGGGGATGACAAGCGTGCACCACCACGCCCAGCAAACCCGGAGGCATTCTACCCTTAAGGTACACATCCAGCCCTTTTTACTTTTTCATTTCAAAGAGGGGCTCCCTAAGTTGCTGAGGGTCTCCCTAGATTACTGAAAGCTGGCCTCAAAACAGACATCCTCCTATCTCAACCTCTCAAGTGTGAGATTATAGGCATGTGCCACCATGCCTGGAAAGTTGCTACCCTAAAAGCAGAGAAAGGCTGTTCTGACCAGATTCTCCATCTGCAATTGCCTTGATTTTGGATTTTTCAGTCTTCAGAACTGGGATAAATAAGTTTCTATTATTTTTAAATTAGCTGCTCTTTGGTGTTTTGTTACAACAGTACAAATGAAGTAAGACAGAATGCAATATGTGTTTTTTTTTTTCACTGCTTAGCGATACGCTAAGAAATCCTGCTGCTCATAAGATAGAAAAATTCAAACACTTGAGTGAAGATTAGAGACCTCATAACATATCTTCAGTTCACCCTTGCAGGTTTGTTTTAAATCACTTTCTCCCAACTGTCTAAACACATCAACTCAGACTCTCCGTGCATTGATATTTCAGCTTGGAATGTCATCTCTCTGTAACTCTAGTTAGCCACCCTTCACTCTCCATTAAAAGCCCACCTCTATATTTTCTCCAATTGTCCAGCTTCTTCTACCATACTTAGAATTTTATGATCACCTGGAACACTTCAATATCGCTGTAATAATACTATATTGGTATTAATTGTGCTCATATTTTCTTTTACCTAGACTCAAGAGTCTTCATCAATATATCTCTGCTGCCTAATGCAGCACCTGACACATTATCAAACATTTCTGAGGAAGTTCTACTGTGCTATTAAAAAATCTGCATAGAGTATTACATTTTAAATATATTTAGCATATCATTATTAGCTTTAAATTCTTATATTCACTTTTGAAATATACTCTACAAGCATTCCACTTTAATAAACCCAAGTCCTAAATAACTTTTGCAGATTCTACTACATTGAAAAAAAGAAAAACATACTTTTAAGATTAGTCCAAGTAAAGAAGGAAAATATGAAGATGTTCTACACAGTCACCATTTAATTAATTTTTTTGGTAAATCATTTGAATTTAAGTCCAACTTTCATTCATCTATTTCTATTTTAAACACTTAAGAAATTCTTTTTAGCTCAATATCTGAATATGTTTTTATATAAGCTATAGAAAACACAAAGTTTCTTACCTCTGCACAACAGATAGTAAAGAGAAAGCAGTTAAAATTATATTGATTAGCGGGGCGTGGTGGCACACCCTTGTAATTCCCGTGCATGGGAGGTGGAAACAGGAGGATCACGCGCTTTCAAAGCCAGCCCTGCTGGCTTAAGAGACCCTGTTTTGCCAGGCATGGTGGTGCACACTTGTAATTCCAGCATTCGGGAGACTGAGACTTGGAGGATCGCGGTTTGCGGACAGCCTCAGCTACTTAGTGAGGCCCTCTGCAACTCAGTGAGACCTGGTTTCAAAATAAAGAATAAAAAATAGGGCAGGGGGTGTAGCTCAGAGGTCGAATGCCCATGGGTTCCATCCCCAGACCCGCAAAAAAAAAAAAAGAGACCCTGTTTCCAAATAAAAATATAAAATAGGTCTGGGAGTATAGCCCGGAGGTAGAAGGGTTTCCAGGAACCCCAGTACCACCAAAAAAAAAAAAATATATATATATATATATAATCACCTATTTAATATATATATATATATTGATTATATATATTGATTAAATCACTTATTTTTGTACTTTCTTATATCAAGAAGAATGATCTTCAATAACAGTGCCCCCACCCCAAAATGTGCATTAAGCCTCTATAAGTAGAGTGAGATAGTAAAGGAGTAATTAATTACATGCTTATCAAAGAGTTATCTACAAATTTAAATAAATTATATTCTACTTGTTCAACACTTAAAAACATGTACTACATGCTTTGAGATAGATGCAGGAATCTAAAGATAAATAATGCATAGTGTTTGTGGTCAAAGAATTAACCTATTCCAGAAGGAGGCCTCTTGACTACTGCCCAAGGAATTTCTATTCATTATAAATTCTGTATTGGGTAATTCACATTTCATGAGTTGTACTGGCTTCCTGAACCATCCCTTGAATCTTTTATCTCTAGGATTTCTAAAATAACCTATAGACCTCATCTCAAAGTCACTGCTAATAATCTTGAGGAAACTATGGGAAAAGGTAAGTTCCCAAACCAATAGTGACCAAGAATTATCTCATTTAAAAATAGGTACAAATATGAATTCTAGAGAGTATAGTCCTGTAATTTTAATGTTGATACTTAATATTCTAGAGCAGAGGATAAGGCTATAGGTTTCTGAAGCCTTAGAATGATGTGTGCAGTTTATAGAAATAGACATAAATATCTTAAAAATGAATTGTGCCCTCATAATGTCATTCCTTTTTTTGGTTGTATATTGCATACATTCATATTCTGAAACTATTATTCGATTGTGATAATTTGGAGAGAACCTGTTGATTATTAAGATGGCTGTGTCTATTCAATTCAATATTTGAAAAATATTATGGAAGTGAAACATTCTTAGAGTACTGAAATTGTACATGAGTATTTGTAGGGTTTTGAGTAAGAATAATTGAAATTCAGGGCCTTAAAATTAACAAATTAGAAGTTTCTCAAATTATTCCCTTAAATAGGATGAAAGGGCACACTTCCAAATATATCCTATAAAGCCAGTATCATCTTCATACTAAAACCAGATGACACATCAAGGAAAGAAAACTGCAGACCAGTATCTTTGATAAACATAAATGTATAAAATTCTGAATAATTGCCAGATAATTTTGAGCAAAAAGAATAAAGCTGGAGGCATCACAGTGCTTGACCTCAGTTATAATATGGAACCACAGAAACAAAAACAGCACAGCACTGGCATAAATACACACAGGTAGTCCCATGAAATAGAAGACATAGAAACAAACCTATACAGGTACAATTATATGATTCTCCACAAAAGTGTCAAACTGTGCTGGGAAAACTGGATATCCATGTGAAAAGACTTTCTCTCGCCCTACACAGATGCCAAAATGTTCCCCAAAGTCTAAGAATAAAGCCAGAAGTTTTACTATTGCTAAGGTGGAACATAGGGGAAATACTCTAACACACAGAAATAGGTAATGACTTCCTCAATAGAACTTGTATAGTCAGAAAATAATACCAAGAATCAACAAATAGGATGGCATCAAAACAAAAAGCGTCTGCATAGCAAAAGAAATTAACAGTGTAAGAAAAAACTCCCAGAATGGGAGAAAAATCTTTGCCAGTGACTCTTCTGACAGAGGAATAATATCTAGAATATATAAAGAACTCACAAAACAACACCAAAACATCTAATAACCCATTCAATAAATGGGCAAATTAATTAAACAGACACTTCTCAAAAGAAGTAAAAATGGCGAAGAATTATATGATAAAATTTTCTATCTCTAACCATCAGGGAAGTACAAATCAAAACTACACTGAAATTCCATCTCACTCCAGGGAGAATGGCAATCAACAAGTTTACTAATAATAAATGCTGAGAAGGATGCAAGGAAGAGAGAATATTTATACACTCCTGGTGAGAATATAAATGAACACACTCTTATATAAATAAGTGTAACAATTCCCCCAAAACATAAGTAAAACTGCTATATGATCCAGATGTACCACCCCTTGATAATTTATTTTAGAGAATTAAAGAGAACATACTTTAAAAGCCAAGTTATGGAATCAGCCTAGGTATCCATGAAAAGTGATATATGTATTTTTTCATATGGTAAATGAATGTAAATGAAGAACATCATTTCTCTTGAGTGAAACAGGTTTGATTCAGAAAGTCAAAGGTTGTATGAGAGAATAGAAGAAAAAAAGGGACCTCATGAAAATAAAAAAGACCAGGAGATCAGTGAAAAGGGATGAAAAATCAAAGAAGGGAAATATAATATAATAATATAATATAATAATATAATAAAATTATATTATGTACATGTACAAATATGCCATAATAAAACCCAATATTATGCATAATTAATATGCCCAAAATAAATTTAAAATAATTCCTGAAAAATTAATCAAAAGCAATTCCAGAGTATATAAATATAATTTTAATGCTAAAAATGTTACTTTTTGTTGTAGAGGTATGATTGATTAAAGCTATGTCTATTAGTGATTATCTTAATAATTCCAAATCCCTATCCTCTCCCTGGAGATGGTGGGGTGGGTCTGAAAGTTCCAGGCTCCTAGTCAATACTTGATCTTTTCTGGCATCCAGCTCCTATTCTGCATCCATCTAAGGGCCCAACATAGTGACTGATTATAACAAAAAATGCTCCTGCCACCTTTATTACTCAGGAAGTTCCAAAGATTTTAGAATCTATGTACCAGGAGTTGGATGCAAGGACCAAATAACTTTCTATGATACCACAGCTTCTCTTCTCTTTTCTCTTCTCTTCTCTTCTCTTCTCTTCTCTTCTCTTCTCTTCTCTCCTCTCCTCTCCTCTCCTCTCCTCTCCTCTCCTCTCCTCTCCTCTCCTCTCCTCTCCTCTCTTCTCTTCTCTTCTCTCTCTCTCTCTCTCTCTCTCTCTCTCTCTCTCTTTCTTTCTCTCTCTCTCTTTGGTGGTAATGGGATGGGGCTGAAACCCAGAGGCTTCCTACCTCTAGGCTATACTCCCAGACCTGTTTTATATTTTATTTGGAAACAGGGTATCTCTAAGTTGCTGAGAGCCTCACTAAATAGCTGAGGCTGGCTTCGAACCTATGTGATCCTCCTGTCTCAGCCTCCCAAGCGTGGGGATTACAAGTGTGCACCACTATGCCTGGGCCACAGCTCATTTTCTTTAAAACATTCTGTATACTAAATGTCTCTCCATTGTTTAGGTGTAAAAAATGAATCCGATGGCTTATTTATTGAAAAACAATATTTTTATGTCTCAGCCTCTAGGTGAATCTAAAGCAATAAAAACAATAAAAATAAAACATTTAGTCATAGTTCTTTATTATCCTTTAAGGGCAATAACTAGATTTGACTAACATTTCAGCATCAGGCCTAAAGATGCAGAATTTTAAATGTATTTCAGCCTAATAATTTTTACTATTTTGCTTTGTGTTGAGCTTATAAATAAAAAGATAACCTGGTCAAATGGCAATATGACAATGAAAATAAAATACATATCTATAGTTAGCAAAAATTCAACTGTTAATCATATTTCTTATATTTCCCTAATGTCTGCAAGATGGTAGTGTTTTTTGTTTAGAAAGTGATTATTTTTAGATGAATTCTAATAATAACCATGATAAAAATCCTGTTATATATTAGTTACTATGTTAACTGCATTAGGTGGATTATATCAAGTATCAGGATATTCCCATGAAAAAATTACTAGAAAAGCTGATAATTTGCCATTGGTTCTAGAAAGTGGTAAAACCAGAAGTAAAGTCCAAGTATGTAACTCTAAGTCTTTGTTCTTGTAAATACATTAATTGTTAGCTAATATAAAATCATTTTCTCATCAGTTTCTAAGCCAAAGTGCTTTTCAATATTGTTAAAAGTAATATAAAATAATATAAAATAAAGTGAATTATTGAGAAGTTGAAGGATTTTAATAAAAATATGATTAAAGGCAAGCATACCTTCCTCACCTTGCTACAATGCAGTTTCACCTACTATATTTACTTATATTTTACAGAACTCCAATATATTCCTAGAGAAGTGTATGAGTTCTAAGTCAATCTCAATATGGTAAAGAATGTTACCATACAGGTTATGTCCCAGATAAATAATATAACCAAGACTAAGACATGGCATGGGCCTGAGATTGATTCAACAAGTTTTTTTTAGCAGAATAAACTCTTCTTTCTTTCCTTTTTCCTTACCTCTGAGCTACACCCTAACCCTTTTTGTTTTTATTTGAAACAGTCTAAGTTGCTGAGATTCTCACAAACTTACTGAGGCTGACTTTGAACCTGCAATCCTCATGCTAAGCCTCCAAGTACTGAGATTATAGGCATATGCCACTATGCCCAGCTGTTCTTTCTTTCTTGAACTGACATTTATAATATAAAATTTAAAATACATTATTAGAGATTAAAACTTTTGGGAAAAATTGGTGCACAGTTCATCAACTTTATATACCTAACGAAAGTTACTGGGGAATATTTTTTGCTTGGGTGGTCCATAGAGAACGAGTGACTGTGGCTGATATGGCTACCTCTTTCAGGGGAGGCCAGGTTTCTGAAGAAACTCAACTGAGCAGAGACCTTTATAAACAGACTGACACATAAATCTTGGCTGTCATGAGCCCACTCTGCTCCCTTGCATTATTTCTGTTGCTAATGATGATTCTATTCTAGAAATATTATGAGAAGAGTAGGAATTCATTTTCCCTTTGATATCCTTGGCAGGCACAATGAACATTAATTTGTTTAGTTGTGGAGGAGGAATTTTGCATTATCAATGATTTTAATGCTATTTCTGGCACCCAGGTTTGGAAGATATATAGCTACTTTAAAAAAGTGTCATCCTGACTCCAGAATGTTTTATTATCTTTACTTGTGAGCAGCCTCTCTGAAATTTACTTTGAAGAAAAACAATTTCAACCCATACATTCAGGGAACACTAAATGTTGCTTTAAGAACATTATTTTTCCCCAAAAGCTACAGATGTATTGTTCAAAAGTAGAAAACACAGACTCTAGAGCTCACAAAGGTAAGTATTATTTTCATATTTAATTGTAAAAGTTCCACAAGTTTAGCGAGGTATTATACATTATGAGAGAAAATTTGAAATTTTGGACCCTTCTTTGATGTTTTAGGAAGTATGAGCATCCTATATTCTTCTAAAAATGTTAATATATTTTTTCTAACCATACAAGTAGTACAAACATTGTAAAATTTTTATCAAAAAGCAATTTTTTTTAAAAATTCAACCATAATCCTATCAGAAAAGGAAAGCTTATATAGCCAATTTTGTGTTCTTAAAACTCAGACATAAGCTAATTAAAAGTAAATATGTATATTTATAGAGAATTGTTTTTTGGTGGTACTTGGGGTTCTTGGACACCCTTCTACCTCGGGCTAGACCTATTTTTATATTTTTATTTGGAAACAGGGTCTCTTAAGCCAGCATGGCTGGCTTCGAACCTGCACAATCCTCCTGTCTCTGCCTCCCAAGCACGGGGATTTCAAGCGTGCGCCACCATGCCCATCAACTTCCAGTTACTTTTGCCCCTCTCCTCCCTCATACAAATGTCTTCCTCAAAGATGTCATTCCATTAAAGTAAGATTTTCTCAATTATTTGCTCTTGGTCACTATTCCTTGAGGTGTGTTCTCACAATTTTTATTTCTGCATGTATAGCTTTGTGGTATGCTCAGGGTTATGGACAGATGTAGAAGGAGCATGGCACACAATCTGAGTGGGTTAATATTGTTTCAAACACATATAATACAGTAAAATATAACACTTAAAATAACTTAACATAGCTTAGGGAATTCAATCACTAAGCCAAAAATGAGAAGGAGAGAGGGGAGAGTGAATGGGGTGAAAATTGGGAAAGGGCTAAATGAGTGATGTGTGCATGTATGCCTCTACCATCTTGTACTCCTTAAGATGCATGACTACAATGCACCAATAAAAATAAAAATAATAAAAAGAGAAAGTTTAAAAAGTGCCTCTTACTCTTTAGAGATATTTTGCCATTGATGAAGGTTTCTCTGCCCTTCTAGGTTTTTTTTTTTTTCCTCTCAAACATCTGAGAATGCAAGAAAACATGCTTAAGAATGCTAAATTCTCAGAAGGGGAATTTTATAAGCATTTAAAAGATAATATGTAATTGCTGACCTAAGACTTTGTGCCAATCTACCATCCTCCCAGAAGTACCTAAGTCTATTCATCTTTCTAGTCAGGCTGTAATCCTGCAAAGAAATTCAATTGTGGAGAAGATTTTATTTTATTGAGTTTTTAAGGGAAGTCCATTGAACTTACTATTTAACTGAACATTTAAGCCATTGTACTCATTCGTCTCATGCGTATATATGTACATGAGTGGATATACCTGTTTTGTCTATGTTTTATTTAAAATATATAATATTGAAACATTGCTTGCAAACAAGTAACTCAAATAAGCTGTTAGCAAAATTTAATTCTTTCTTAGCATCATGTTTTCCCTCTAGTAAAGACAAAATGAGTTATTTGTTACTTTTAAATGTGTGCATTTTCATCTGATTCCAAAAGCATTTTCTAGTGACATAAGCATTGTTTCCACTGACATTTATAGACATCTTACGGCTTATTTTTGTAAGCCTACATAGATATCCCATGGCACTGAATTTTATTGGCATCTTCCTTTGCTTTTATTCAGCTTGGCTCTGTAACATTTACTTTGTCAATTATCGTCATCTTACTATTCACAGTCAATTCTATCTCTGTGTGACTTTAATTGTATTTTGCTAAATTAAAGAGGCATTATAAAGTTGTTACCCTTTGATTTTTCAGTTTAATTTCATTTTTCTTTAATCTTTGGAGCACACTAGATTATCAATTAGCATAATAAAACAGTCAGTGTGGAATTTAGTAACTATATTGAATATTCTATAAAGTAGACTAGTTTGCACAATGCCAGTGTAGTCAAGGAGCAGTAAAATGCGTATCATTTTCTTACTGCACCTTAAATATAGCCCCATATGTGTCTTAAACTGATAGTATATTGGGCCATTACACAGAAAAACATTGTTAATGGGTGAATAATATTAATGCCATGCACTTTAGTAATACATTTTATCCAAAGACCTTAAAGTGCTCCGCGCATGACAATTAATCAAATCTTACCACACTACTCCAAGCAAGGTATTATTATCTGCTATTATAATTTAGATAAACTATCGTTATAGTTAAGAAAGATGAAAGATTAAGTGACTTGTCAAAGATCACATATTAGTTCAATACCAGAGCAATATAACTCAGATTCCTGACTGCTGCTATTAACATTAAGCAAGCCTCTCTGTACATATTATCCAGCCAGCACAGTGCTGTTCTATTGAAATCACTTGCTGTACGTGAACCTATTAAGAAGTTTAAGTGAACCTGAATATAATAGAGGCAGGTATGTGTATCCTTCTGAAAGATGGGGAAATGTTAAACACATAAATTAGCATCACATTTTTTTTTAGCATTAGAAAAGTTGCATTGTCCTTAAAACTGTGTGGAGCTCTCTTATTGTTCCTAGTAGCTGTAAATGTGAGAACAATAGGAAATTGAAAATGGTTCCCACTTAGAGTGGAGTGAGGCTGTTACCAAAGTGGAAGTTCTAGAAGGAAGTCTTTTCACGGAGCTTTGCTGCCCAAATATCATGATTGCGCCTAAGTGTTTGCAACAAAGGCTACTGTTGATTTCTTTTATGATCTTTCTTCATAATATGAAGGAGTAGCATGAATTGCAAGGCTCCTTCTTGCCTTTTCTTTCTTTTTTCCCCCTCTAGATCTACTATAAATGATTACCTTTTTTCCGGTAAAGGTAGTTTTATTTGGTTTTCTTCTGATACTAACACTTCATTCTGTGCTTTATATCTGTTCCAATGTCCATTTAGCAAGAATCACTGGGAATGATTTGTGCAATTGATTGGTGACATCGAGCACAGAATTGACGCTCCATCCTTTCGGGAGCCCTTCCTAGAGGAGACAGAATTGTCAAACAAAATGCAGGATAGTATTTCATGTGGGTGAAACTGGATATCACAGTTGCTAGAACTCAGCTTCTTAAAATCCTGCTTATTTTCTTTCTGCTTTTTGACACCAAGCAGCACCTAACTTCCTTGAATACCAGAGCATTTCGTATTTGTATTCATGGTTGCTGTGCACTAAAACTACCGCAGATAATTTAGGTAATTGGCAAACCACAGGGGCACTTAGTCTGCTCACCTGCCTATTTTAGGTTGGCTCATCATCACTCTAATTGGCAGTGGGTAGTTACTGGTCCATTTGCCATGTATTATGACAAAAGATGCTAATGGGCCCCGGCAGTGGGTGTGTTGTACCTTTGCCCTGCTTCTGGCATGCAGAAAGCAATCCTACTGTTTTTGCATAGCAAGTAGTATGGCTGGACATTTTCCCTACATCAAAAGGAGCTTTTCCTTTTGAAAAATGACAACTTCCCCTGGCAAAGGCCTAATCTCAGAATTGACATGTATCCTTTCTCACAGCCGCCACATTGAACATTGTCCTAAAAACAAGAGTACATCAGTCAAGGTAGTTTCCATCATTTTCACCACATTTTTATTATCAGAACTCCTCTGAAGCTTGAAATTGAAATCTGTTTCTTTCTTGACATTTTTCTCTATATTGGGCATGTAATTATGGGCCCAAACGAAGTTCAAGAGGAATGGATCAACAAAGCCCGCAGCTAAGTACACTCAACTTTGATCTTGGAGGAAAATACGAATTCCAAGGTAGATTTGGACAGCTGTGCTATGAATGCCACAGTGAGCAAATGTGGAGTCACAAGAAATATCCCATGGTTAACTGACTTGCTTTGCATAAAATCCAGCAACATAAGCACAAATTCAGCTTTTCTAGCATAGGATTGTGGATCTTAGTATTTTGAAGATCGATTTATTTTTAAAATAATAAACGTGTCTGCTTTTTAGTAATAATTGTGATTCTGCCACCCATTGACTGAAGATACATAAAATTTAGTTCAGTAGTTTATAGCAATAATAATAATAAAATGTTTATTAGTTACATCAATAGCTGCATATGGAAAATATATAAGGGAAACATTATTCCAAATGCTGTGCTTTATACATATATGAATAGATAGACAGGTACATGATAGATAGATAGATAGATAGATAGACAGACAGACAGGCTAATAATAATACCTCTGCTAACCATGGTTTGAAAAATGCTGTCATGGGACCTATGAAGGAAATCCTACTTAATTTTAGGGTCATAGTCAAATTGTGATGATAAATATTTATCAGGCTAATAAAATGGATTAATGATAATATGACATTGTGTGGGATGCATTTGTAGGTGTGGTTACATTAATTTATTTAAAAAATCAGCCTAGAAATAAATGTAACTAGTTAATATGTATTGATTGGAATTCTTCTAAGTTTGTCTTTTATTTATACCTCTTTGTCAGTTTGAATTAAAGTTACCTATAGTCATTAATGTGATTTGGTGTGCTAAATTTTTAAATAATGTGCTTGAATTTCAGACAACATTATGGAGCTTGTTCAGAACAAAGACTGCAGGCTCTGGCAGTATTTTCATGCAATGACACTAGTAATTAGATACAGGATTTTTTTTTAAAGCTTAGACTTTAGGAATGCGTGAATTACGCTCCTGTCTACAATTCTATTTTAATCAATTTCTCCCTGTTCTGGACCTTGTTTTCTGTGTGGTTATTAGCAGGGATATACCCAAACACTTTTGCATTTATCTTTCCTGTTTGAAGATGTAGCTGCTAATAAGGATTATAGTCTATTAATGGTTAGGTGAGAGATAAGTGTTTAAGAACCCCCTCCCCTGTGGTGGTGGCTTTTTTTTTTTTTTTTTTTTTTTTTTTTGCAGTACTGGGGATGGAACCCAGGGGCATTCTATCTCTGAGCTACACCCTCAGTCCTATTTTTTATTCTTTATTTTGAAACAAGGTCTCACTGAGTTGCAAAGGGCCTCACTAAGTAGCTGAGGCTGTCCATGAACCCCGATCTTCCTGTCTCAGCCTCCCAAATGCTGGGATTACTAGCACGGGCCACCACACCCAGCTCGTGGTGGCTTTTTTTTTTTTTTTTTTTCTCTCTCCATGCATAGACACAGAGCTTTGGGAAGTTTTAGTACTTTGGTTAGAATTGGTTCAGTTGCTCTGTCAAAAGGCACCGATGACTTCAGGGATAACTGTCATGTGAATACCATATTATTAGCTATGTTGTCCCTTGGAGTTTTAAAGTACTTCTTTGAAGCATTTGGCTAATGGCTATCTCATCTTAGCGTCTCTGCCAGTTAGTCTCTGTTCATGTCACAAATGCTACATATGCTCTAGTTTAACTCAATTCTAAGACTTCATGATGAAGGGCTCTAGACTAAGCTTTCTCAACTTCAGCCATATTACATTTTGAAACAGGCAATTTTTGTTCTGGAGTAATATTCTGTGCTTGGTTGGATGTTCGGCAGCTTCTCTGGACTCTGTCCACTGTTCACCAGTAGTGCCAACTTCTTCCTGAGTTGGGACTACCAAAAATATATCAAGATGTTGCCAAGGTCTCTTTGTAGACAAAATGGTTCCTAGCTGAGAACTGTTGCCATAAATTGCCAAATGATACTCAGTATAACCTATATATAATAGTGCAGGAGATATCAGGAAGGTGGATATATTATTTAGAATAAGCATGAAACATTTACTCAGAGGTAAAATAGAATAGTTCTATTGCCATTTCATTGATTTTGCTTGAGGAAGACCCCATAGTTACACAATTTTTTCTATAAAATATATTTTTTTTGAAATGGATAACAAATGGATGCATAAGTAACAAATGTAGATATACTATTTATGGGCATGTTTAATTTTCTAAGTATAATCCCTCTGTAGGTAAATGTGCTTAAATCATATTGGGAATATTTGGTGCCAATGTATAAAGTAATATAGAAGCAAAGTGCCTCTTCTATCTACTTAAAATTGAAAGGGATTTGTAAATGTTACTTCATTGATTTCTTTAGCTGAATTTGGCTGAATTTGACCTGAGTAGATGTATAAGAACAAACTGTATTTCTTTTCTGATCTTTGGTGAAAACAAAAAGTGATCCAGCTGAAATATAAAGTCTATTGTTACATAAATACAGGTTCCTCAAGAACCCATTTCTATTTTCCTGGGAGAAATAGAAGGAATCCCTTATTAGAAACATGTTTGGCATCATAAAGAACTAAACATATGTTGTTGACTTTAAAAGTTGTCATAGTGCTAAGTCTCTTCAGTATTACAACATTTAGGAAGATACTGAAGTCAGGATCTAAAAAGCTATTTGGAGTTTCTCTCATTTTTGCACTCATTTACTACATATTTATTGAGTTTTTTTTTTTGCCAAGATTATACCAAAACTTAGAGTGTCTTTCTCTCTCTTTATCTCACCTCTCCATGTCTGCTTCAGTCTTCTCTCTCTATCCCTTAAGATTAGTTTTATGTGTTTTTTGCTTATATGCAGACAACGAGCCTACATGGTTTACTTGTCTTCTGTATTAGAAACTATTCCCAAATGAGACTGTATTCTTTTCACAGCATCCACAGATTTAAGAATAGACATGGACTGGCTGCATCGGGTGGGATGCCCACTCTCAACTCTCAGGTGTACCAGGCATTGGTGGGTTTCTTTTCTCCTGATATTTGTATCCTCAACTTGCAGAAGGTTTCCTGCTTGCTCTGTCCCTTTCAGGGCTTTCTTTGGATGAATCCAGTTCTGATGTCTTTTCCTCTTTTCTTTTTTGGTGGTGGTGGTGGTGGTGGTGGTGGTGGTGGTGGTGGTGGTGGTAGTGGCGGTGGTGGTGTGTGTGTATGTGTGTGTGTTACTGGGACTAAACTTAGGGGCGTTTTACTTCTGAGCTATACCCCCAGTCCTATTTTAATTTTAATTTTGAAACAGGTTCTCACTAAATTGCAGAGGCCTATTTCAGTTGCTGAGGTTGGCTATGAACCTATAATTTTCTTCCTCTTCTGATATGTACACCGCTCATACTGATTAGTGCTTCACATGTATGACCTCACAAGTTAAACTTTTATTACCTTTTTAAAGATAATAAATAAATTACTAAATATAGCAACTGAAAACTAGAGCTTCAACATATGAATGTGGGGTAGGGGAAGAGGCACAATTCAATCCACAACACTGAATATTTTTCAAGTTTACAGTTTTAAAATAAAATTTCAGAAATCTACCATTTATACTTAATATTTTTTACAATTTAAGAAATCTTGATGTGGATCACCTCACTGATGTTGATATACAGCCCCCAATTTAGAAAGAAAAATACTAGCTCTGCTTTTGTATTATTTTTTAATGAATTGCAATTAGATCACTTTTTCTTTCATTTTTAAACATGATGACACCAATATCTGTCAATATTTCAGGCCAATAAAAGCAATTTATTAGCATATGTATAGACACATTTTTTTGTAGAATTTGAAGTATCTTTAAAAGTTTTGAATGCTATACCCATTTATGCAAGTCATTCATCACACTAAATCAAGAAAATATAAATAAAATTTTCAATATATTCTGAATTTTGATTTTGAGAGTAAGAACAACATTAAAATCAAAATAATAATAAAAACATTGGGATTATTTTAAAAATGTTTCCGGGGACATTATATGATTATCTCAGCTAAATCTTTTGTATCCTTTACATTTATAGATACATGTTGTTTTGCTAAGAATTGAGACCTTGGGTAATTACAAAAATCTAAATTGTCTTTGGAAGAATAAGAACATTGAAAATTATTATAATCATTGGGTTTTCTTTTTAAAAATTTTGATAAATATAAACTTATAATCAATGTGTCATATTTATTAATTATTTATTAAAGACATCATATTTCATTAAACACTTAAACTTTTTTTGCTTCTCCTGGGTAAATATTTGTTTTACTACTATAGAATTGATACTTTTTTGTAGTAGTGGGGATGGAACCCAGGGGCATTCTACCTATGAGCTATACCCCAAGCCCTATTTATTCTTTATTTTTGAAAAAGAGTCTCACTGAGTTGCAAAGGGCCTCACTAAGTAGCTGAGGCTGTCCACAAACCATGATCCTCCTGTCTCAGCCTCCCAAATGCTGGGATTATAAGCCAAGCAACCATGCCTGGCTGAATTGATACTTTTTTAAAAGACCTTATTTTAGGCCAAACTACATTTATTTTAAAATAAAGAGTTTTTTTAAGTTAATTTTATTAATAGCTCTTATTAAAAGCATAATTTAAAGTGAACTGTAAAGAACATGTTATCGATGTTCACCCTGGGAACATTATATCTTTATATAAAATATTTTTTCAAAGACCAAATAATACATTATTCTATTAGAGGACTAGAAATTCAGCTGAAACAATTTGGGACAGTTCTTAGGTTTTCATTTTACAGAATTGTTAAAAATGCAGAAGACTAGTTTTGATTTCCAAGTTATATAATAATTACATAACCCTTTTTTCTCTATTCTTCATGAAATCTCCTGTACCTACTGTAGATATTGATGCCATATTTAAGTTTGGGCCAAAACAGACTATTAATTTTATTATACATATCTTTGAAATTTTTATCCTTGGCCCTGTTGGCAGAAAATGATAATTAACAAGTGAGAACAAGCAACTAGATTATCTTAAAGAAAGGAAAAGACTTTCTACCATTTTGTAAGCCCTCTCTTCAAACTCTTGATTGTTTCCTTTGCTATACAGAAGCTTTCAATTTCATGCTATCCCATTTATTGCATATAGGTTTTATTTTATTTCTTGAGCATTGGGGTTCTTATTGAAGAAATCTTTGCCAGTACCTGTATGTTGAAGAATTAGTCCTGTTTTCTTCTAAGTAATTGATAAATTTCTGTTTTAAGTTCTGGGACTTTGATTCATCTTGAATTGACTCCAAAACAACAGTAAGATTCTATCCAACTCCACTTTGAATGGAAATCATCAAAAATAAAAACAATAATAAACACTGGTGAGAATGTGGGGAAATAAAAATTCTTATACACTATTGATGGGATTCTAGATTAGTATAACCATTATGAAGATCAGTGTGGAGATTCCTCAAAACACTAGGAATGAAACCACCAGAATATGCAGCAATACCATTCCTTGTTTTCTTTCTAAAATGATTAAAGTCAGAATGATATTGTGATACAATACATGCCCATGTTTATAGCACAGTTCACAATAGCCAAATTATGAAAACAATCTCTATGTCTGTCAACAGATGAAAGATAAAATGTAGGCACACAATGGAATTTTAGTCAGCCCTAAAGAACAAAATCATGCCACTTGAAAGAATCTGGATTGAACTAGAGAATATTATGCTAAATGAGATCAGCCAGCCTCAGAAAGTCAAGATTTGTATGTTTTCTTGCATATGTGGAAACCAAAGAGAAAATAGCAAACAAAAGGGACTTCACATAAATGAGAGAGACCAGTACAATATAAGAAGGTTATTGGGAGAGAAAGGGGGGAAGGAGTAAAATGAGGCCTGAAAAATGAAACAGTTCAAATAATAGGTTGTCTATATAAAAAAGCAACATTACCAAGCTCACTAAGATTTATGGGGAGACAGCAAGGGATTCAGCGGGAAACACACTGTGCATGCATAATTCAATTACAATATTACAATGCACCAATAAAAGTACAGAGAGAGAGAGAGGAGAGAGGGAGGGAGAGAGAGAAAGAGAGAGAGAGAGAGAGAGAGAGAGAGAGAGAGAGAGAGAGAGAGAGAGAGAGAGAGAGAGAATATGCTTATATTTAAGAATACTCAGGTTTTATTATGGAAACATTCCTGCCATACTTACTTTTTTAAAGAGAGCAAATGAACCCAGAAAAATGCACACAATTAGTAGTTCTAAGGCACAGGAATTTATTTCCTTTTAAAAACTAATACTTCCATGTCAGAAAACTATATACATGTATCTAAATCATCCTGGCTTGCAGTTTCTTTGATTATTAAAGAAACATCTCGCTAACACATTCAGGACATATAGAGGAGGCAAAAAAATCTATATATTGTAATTAAACCAATGAAGTATCCTTTTGAAATAATGATAATACAGTTTTAGGTAGGGCAACAGTTTCATCTAAGTGATGGAAAACTTCTTAAGGTCTTCTTTCCCTCTGTTCAAAGAAAGATGTAAATCACATAAATGTTTTCAATTTTCATGGACTATCTAACTCATAGATTAAAAACTTCTCTAGTCAACTTAGTTACTTTTAAATTATGCCCATGAAGAAGCCTTCAATTTTATATTTATTGAGTCAAACATTAATGAAAACTTTAGACTAAAGGTATATTTTATGTTAAGGAATATTGATAGAGTAGGGAGATCACATCTTGTTTACTGTTTTCTAAAGACAATAATTATAGAAATATTCAATATTTACTTTCCTCTTGCAAGGTATGGTGTTAGAAGGTAAATTTCTATGGATGTAAGTTTCTGCACAGCCTGCCAGTGAGTGCTGGTTGTCCTTTGTGCTGAATTCTCTTTTGGGGATGATTAAGAGTGACTAGCCCTGGAAAATAGCAATAGCATGTCTTTCCAGAGCAAAGGGCAAGTATATTTGTTGCTCATTACAAAAGATCCAGCTTTTCTAAATTTAAGGTTGTCCACCTATAATGCAACCCATTACTGGCCCAATTTGGCTCACTTATTGTTGCCCTGTGGAAATTGGGGCTCAAGGAACAAGCATTGAAATGCTGATATCTGTGCCACTGTTATTGCTGTGGGTGATAAGTACTCATTCATCCCTGACCTGAGACTTATGCCTTTTATTGGCATCCATGTAACTGTGGCAAGCTAACTTGGAGGGAAAGTAAAATTTCAGATTCTTTACAGTTTGGGGCCAAAGGGGATGTATTAAGTATTTTGAACAATTGTTCTCATTTCACTCCTCAAATATGCACAGATTTTAGGAGGACAGAAAGATTCTGTTTCCATAGCATCACTTTGTTTCTATGTTCTTCACTTCTTTTATACCCCAAGAAAGAATGATAAATGTATTCTAAATTTTCTCAGTGATTTTAAGTACAAACTCATTAATTTAGTTTTTTCTTTTCCTCCACTGTGCTCCTAGATATTTAAAATAGTACGATGGTTGGAGGTTGTAAGGCTGGGGACAGGACCGAGAAGCAGGAGCTGCAGAATCAAGAACTCCATTATTTGCATCTGTTCTTGTTGAGATCCCTTAAGGTCTCCAGCCTCTTTTAATTCAACCTTCTGGTTAAGGCTGTATCCCTCTGTGGCATTAGCTTGTTACTTCCTCAAGATGGTGTGAGGCCTGTTGACACGCACTTTCTCATACTCCATTTCTGTTCTCTGGACGGAACAAGGAACTTTGTCTGCTCCATAAGTGGTCTGGTGCAGCAGGAGACATGGAGAGAGTTTCCAGAGGCAGCTGGCATATCATGCAGGGTCTACATGATATGTAGAGTCTACACCTGGCATATCATGTAGGGTCTTGGTTGCGGACTCAGGTTTCCTTACTGTGGTGAGATGAAGAATCTCTGAGGCAGCACTTAACGATCACCTTCCAGTATTCCTGAGGGAAGCAGGGTCCAAATCAATTCTAGAGTGCTGAGTTCCCAAACTTAGACAGGAGGCATATCAATGCCTGCAGCCTCCTGTTAATTTAGGCTAACCCTTTTTTGAGATGTTGCAATGTAGTCATGGCTTTTTCTTAAAATACTTTGTTTTCTTTAGAAGGTTCACCTCACTTTTCAGACCATGGAAGTTTTAGCTAATCTAGGATGAAAAAAAAAAAAAAAGCAAGCAAATTAACAAGCTAAAAAAAAAAAAATTCTAAACAAACAAAAACCGAAAGCCTGACTCATATCATCATAAATGGTTTCCAAGTCCACTGTTTACAGTATGAATTAGTCCTTTGTTTGCACCAGTTCAAAACTTTTTAAAATCCCTTTCCTTGGTACCTAATTTCTATGAGGCTCTGGGTGGGGAGAAACATATCCAATCTCAGAAGGCAAGAGAGGAGTGGTGAAAGAAAAAGGGAATTACTAGTTCTGAAAAGAAAACATTGATCAGATCACTTGCTACCCTTATGATTGTATTCTCACTACTAAATGCCACACCTTGTACAGCTTCTAGAGTGTGAACTTTCTGTGCACAGGGAGGGATCATGTGTCTTTTTTTCTTTTCTTTTTTTGCAGCACTGGGGATGGAACCCAGGGGCATTCTACCTCCGAGCTATATCCCCAGCCTATGTTTTATTCTTTATTTTGAAACAGAAACTCACTGAGTTGCAAAGGTCCTCACTAAGTAGCTGAGGCTGGCCACAAACCATGATCCTCTTATCTCAGCCTCCCAAATGCTGGGATTACAAGCATGCGCCACCACGCCCGGCAATCCTGGCTTTTTATTACTTGGTATAGTAGTTTGTAAGTTGCTCATAAGTGAATAATAGTTGTTATATTGGTACATAATCTGTAATGACTGATCTAATCTATTAAAGTGATTTTGCATAGTTTTAATTTATAGGAACTTAAAATTCTATCAAAAACAGACTCAAAGAAAATAATAATTGATCTATAAGATAATTAATTCTCAAGTATTCAATATACTATTAAAAGTTTATTTGATGGGAAAGTTGATCTTAGTTTTTAAAAATAATATTTGCTATTTATGATTTGCATGTATTCCAAATGCAATTTGAGTTGTTTCTTATAGGAAAATTAAAAGTACATGTGCTAAAATAATAGATAACAATTATTTGATTACAGTAGTTTTTAAACTACACCACTCATATCTGGTTACTTCATAGCTTTATTAAAAAAGTAATATTTATTATTTGCAATCTCCAACTACACATGGCATGAAATGCTTAAGTGCAAAATTTTGTGTACTTTCTTGTGTGTTCTTATATAACAAAACACATGTAGAAATAGACCTCAGAAGCATTTTTGTATTAGAAATTTGTGAGAGAAAGTGTAGTTCTCATAGTTTGGACTAAATTCTCTTTTCTTTCATTTGATCCTAACCTGCATCAGGAGAAATAGTTTTTGTATGCTTTTATTTTCTGAGTATTGGAGAAAGAAGCTACTATATTACAAATTGCCACTATTGTTCAAAGCCATCAGCCCAACCATATAGAAACCTTGATAAGAGCACTTGAAAGATTCTTTTATAGTGATAACTACAGTGGAGGAGGATATAGTCCTTGGAAGTGAATATAAGGTGTTAGAATGGAGTGTTGTGGACTATTTGAAACTCTCTATGATAGCTATAGTTTTGGACTTAACTCTTAAATTACTTTCAGAATTCATTTATGTCATGTTTCACATATTTATTGATTAGTTTGGAAGAGGATGCCACCAGACTATCGAGTACTAAAAAAGGAAAAGAGAAAAAATACTAAGGACACAAAAAAGGTATTCAATGCTACATATTAGGTCTATAAAGATGTGGGAATATAATCCTTATTCAATTCATTGATCATCTTAAATAAATATTCATTAATTTTATGTTCTAGAAGTAAATAATTAAACAGATAAAATGATCATGAACCAAAATGTACCTAAGAGTCATTCATTTTCTATAACACATGCCAATTATATAAATAATAGCTTGAAAACAAAGAAACATATACAGTAATATAAAATGATACTCAGAAATTAAAAATTTGGGGGATGTTTTTAATTATATCTATGCTTTCTTTCATATATGGAAACTAAAGAAAAAAATAGGAAACAGAAGTAACTTGGAATAAATAAGGAGAGAGACCAGAGGTATAGTGAAAAGGAATTGAGGAAGAGAGGTAGGAAGGGAATAAAGGATACTGAGATGAAACAATATAAATAATGCTTTATCTCTATATTAAGGTATATTAAGGCTACCAATGCCACTAACATATATGGGGAATGAGGAGAGGAGCATGAGGTATTCGGATGCAGAAGAAAATATACCAAGTGATGCATGCACATATGTTTGTATCACTTGGAATCACACTATGATGTATAATTACAATGCATTAATAATGTTATAAAGTTTGAACATATATTTATTAAATCTTAGGGTCAATCAGACTAAAAGTAGATTTGATTTATATACTCAATAGAAATAACTTTCTACCCCAAAGAGAATATGCTTTATTTTTCAGCCTACTATGATTCAACCATGTTTTAGGCCACAAGGGATATTTCAAAAAGAATGAACCAATACCTTATAGACTATTTTGGGTGGGTCTTAATGTTAAAAATATGAAGGCTACAAAGCAAAATGTCTTAATGTTGAGGATTAAAACTTGTCAGCACTTTGGAAAAAGAGATATACATAAAGAAAACAACAAATAAGTTCTGCTTGAAATTCAATAATAGAGTATCTTTCAGAATTTGTGAGATGTAACTAAACTAGTATTTATAAGTAAATTTATAGCTTTTGATGTGTAATAGCAATAACTAAAAACAGTGAGTTAACACTCAACATAAGACACTAAAATAAGAGCAACTGAATAAAACTAAAGAAACAAGAAGTAGAAAAATAAAAGCAGAACTTGATGTACTAAAGAATAAAAGGGATACCTAAATTACACATACTGAAAAGGAGAAAAACTATAAAATACACTTTAAAAATGTACTGAAGTCTGCATTAATTAGTTCTAGCTTTGACAGAGTATACAAGGTTTCTTAGGGAAAAAATAAAAATTGCCTTAACTAATAACCATTTTAAAAAATTGAAATGATGGTCAGGGTCTTCTCAGTAACAAAATTCAGAAATAAAATCCCAACAAACCACAACCGCATCCTATAGACTAAAACTCTTATAGTTTCATGATTGTATGCAACCAAACAATAAAGAAACAGACTATTCTACAAAATAGAAAATGAGAGAAAGCTCACTTATTTCAAGTAAGGGTAACCTTAATTGCTAGAGCAAATGATAGTCTATGATAAGAAAATTATAGGCACACTTAACTTTAAATGTATGTACAAAAATATGAAGTTAAATATTATTTAAGTAAATAAAGAAATGTGTAAAAATCATACTGTCATAAAACAGTTTATTTTTCAAATATAAAAGTTGTTAAGCATTCACTTTATGCCTATAATTTATCACTTTAATGGATTAAAAAAGAAAATTACATGCTTATTTCAATAGATAGAACAAAAGCACTTTAAAATATCTAACACATCTTTATGATAAATCTCTTAAAAATAAATAGAAGAAAGCATTCTGGAATTATAGATTTGATGTAACAAAAAAACCCAAGTTAATATTCTCCTTAGCAAAAAAAATTTAAATTTGTATCATTTCATTTAAGAGCTGCAATAATAGACTTCTGGGAAGATGGCGACCAAGAAAAGCGGGGCTTAAGAGCCCCGCTAACAACAAATATCCATTACCACAAAATCAGCGCCTTTCAAAGCCAGAAAACAACATCACCAGAGAAACAAAAAATATCACCAGGCTCCAGAGAGAAAGCGGACTGAGAACAGAGCCACAGAGGAGATCCTCACGCCCAAGGATGCGGCAGACGCGGCAGCAGTGCCATACTGCCGGAGGCACCTGCGAATTCACGGGACGGCCACAGCAAGCCGAGGGGAGCCGCTGCGGAACAGCCAGGCGGATTTCTCGGCGCAGAGGACAACTAAAGCTCCCAGTGTCTGAGCTCAGCACACGCTGCAGTGATTCAGAGTGGAAATCAAAACCAAGAAAAAAAAAACGCCAGCCCAACAGCCGAGGGCGTAGCAGCGGCGCATAATTGCCACCGGCAGCAGCAACACCGAATTCAGTAGAGCTACATCTGCGTACTCAAGAACAGTGAGTCAAATTGTGGGCCACAGTGGAGAAATCCCAGTACTGTACTCACTGGGACTTGACCCAGTGGGAGAGGGGCGGTGGCAGTGATATCACACCATAGGAGAACTTGCAACCTGGCACCACCCACAGTCTAAAGCAGCCTCTATCGACTCTCTGGGTCGGAGACTCTGTGATACAACCCAGTAAAGGAGTAGTGGGATCTGAGATACTACTGACTCGAGATCCAGAGCACCTTAAGTGAAGTCATAGTGACCCAAGGGAAGAACCCAGAGAAGGCACAAACTTCCGAAATCATGGGAAAGAGGAATAATACTGGAGCAATGAATGCTCACAACCCCACAACATCAGAACCCGATAAAACAGAAAATCAGAGATTTCTAGAAGATCAAATCAGGAAAATAACTGTAGAAATAATAGAGGTGCTTCGAAAAGAACTCAGAGAGAGCCAAAAAGAGATAAAGGATGCAATTAATGAAGTAAAGGCCTCAATTCAAAGCACAAACAACCGATTAGACCACATAGAGAACAGAATCTCGCTCTTAGAAGATGATCATTCCAAAAATGAACGCATAGTTTCTAATCTAGGAAAAAATATCCGACAGCAGGAATCTGATATTGAAGAAATATGGGCCCATTTTAAGAGAGCTAACCTAAGAATAATTGGAATAGAGGAGGGAAAAGAAAGTGAAACCAAAGGGATCAACAATCTCTTCAAGGAAGTAATAGCAGAAAATTTTCCAGACATAGAGCAAGAGGTCGATACGCAGGTCCAGGAAACTTATAGAACTCCCTTTAGACAGGATCGGAGAAGAGGATCCCCATGCCACATAATTGTCAAAATGACCAATGTGGAAGCCAAGCAGAGAATCTTAAAGGCAACAAAAGCAAAGGGCCAAGTGACATTCAGAGGCAAACCAATTAGAATCACTCCAGACTTCCCAAACCAAGTTATGAGAGCCAGAAGGGCTTGGAGTAACATATTCCCAATTTTGAAAGAAAACAACTTCCAGCCAAAAATTTCCTACCCAGCAAAACTTTCTATCAAATTAGATGGAGAAATAAGAAGCTTCCATGACAAACAGAAACTGAAGGAATTTATGTCTTCAAAACCAGCACTAGAGAAAATACTCAAAGAGATTAACTACAAAGAAGAAATAGGTAACACACATCAGAACCAGAGAAACAAGATTTTCCATCCAACAGACAACTAAGATTGGTTATCTGTGGAGATTCATTATTTATGTTAGTCTGTTACCTATCTCTAAAGGGTATTGTTTGCCTTTATTGTTGTTAATTTTTAGGATTTCTAGTTGGAATATTAATATACCTTCAGGTATAGCATTTGGAAATATATTATCCCATTCTATTAGTAACTCTTAACTCTGTTTACATTGTCTTTGGATATACAATATGTTTTTTTATTTTTTAGGGAGTTTGTATACTCTTCTGTTGCCTGTGCCATTGAAATCATAACCAAGAAATCACTGCCAATTTCAATGTTGTGAGGTTTTATGACCCAGATTTTCTCCTAAAAGTTTATAGTCTTAAGATTTATATTTAGGTCTTTTATCTATTTTGAGTTAATATTTGTATATGGGATTAGGTAAGGGTCCAATTTTATTATTTTCCATGTAATTATTATTTTTCAACAATATTTAGTTAAAAGATTATTATTTCTACCACCAAATGTTCGTGGAAACCTTGTCAAAAATAACTTGACAATATAGGGAAGAATTTAGGTCTAGGCTTTTATTTAACTCCAATGGTTTATATATCTGCCTTTAGAATAGTACTACACTGTTTCAATTATTGTAGCTTTATATGGTTTGAAATCAGAAAATATATATCTTCTAGCTTTGTTCTTTTTCAAGATCGTTGTGGGTACCTAGAGTCCATATTCCATATTAGGATAGATTTTTTTTTCTGAAAAATAAATATATAAATATATGATAGTTTCACCTAAAAAATAGAAAAAAATAGATTCTCTGGTAAGAAAGAAAGCAAAAAGAAATATTGAAATGTTATCTTTAAGTCATCAAAAGCTTGGTATCAGACAAATGAAACTGTTATGTGAGATTATCATTTTTAGTTTTGGATAAATTGCTATAATACTAGATGTCAACTACTAAGCCAAGCATAGGAGGGGGGGATAGGGAGAGAACGGGGTGGGGATTGGGTGGGGGATGACTGGGCAATGTGTGCATGTATGTCTACAAAAGTATGTATCCCACTATGATGTATGAATACAGTGCACCTATTAAAAATAAATATGAAAAAAAGAGCTGCAATAATAGAGTGAAGGAAAACAATTTGTAATTGTGTCTCCTTTTTAAGTTTACCAAAATTACGTGACTTTTTTTGGTTTTTCACTTGGGCTCTATGTCTTAACCAACATTCTGGCTGCTGTAATACAAAACAACTGACCATACAACATAGAGAAAGGAATATTTAGTTGTTCACAGTTGTTTGGAGATTTAGAGGTTCAGTCCATGTCAGACTGGATCTGTGAAGCTCAAGGCATGGCAGCAAGAATCAGAGAGAGAGGGAGAGAGCAAGAGCTCTTTTCTCATATCATAGAGGCCAGAAGTAGGGTAGTAAGCAAGCAAGGATATTCAAAGAAAAAAGCACAGTCCCTAAGGTCACATGCCCCAGGGACCCAACTTCTCTAGCCACACTCAGCTGCCTAGCTTACCACCCAGTAAATCTATTAAAATAGATTTGTCTACTGAATGAATTATAACACTTTTGACTTAATTATATAAACTGAATATTAATAGATGAGCTATTTAGGGGACATTCTATATCTAAACAGAATAGGCTATTTCTCAGGGTTGTTTACACAACTATAAATTCTGAAAATGAAGTAATGTCTTGAAGAAATCTATTACAAAATCCAGCAGTGCATCTGTTCTCTCTGTAAAGTACAGTCCTTCTTACTGCTTGCTATAAAAGAGGCAGGTTTAGTATGCCTTGGTGTTCTCTCCTGTGATACATCTTACCGTATGGGACATTTCGACCTATCACTTAAAATATCCTATGGAATTTGGGCAGGAAAAAGGAGCATAGTACGAATTCTCAGGCCATTGCTAAAGTTATGGTCTCTGACCCACAAGGTTTTGTGTCTTCTGTTGGCAACTATGAAATTGCAGCCAGCTAACTTGTTTTCTTGCATAGTTATTTTAATGAACATTAAATTACTTCTTGCTCTCCTCTACACTGCCAAATACATTTCAGCAAGGTAAAATCTTATTGTATAAAAATTATATAGACTAGGTAATCACTGTTGAAACTGTTTTGAGATCCTAATGTAATAATGTTTTAAAATAACTAATGTTAGTTAAAATAATGCTCATGGTATTGTCCAAAAATTAGAAAATGAAAATAAATAATATGTATAAAAGTTAAAATAAATAACACAAAGTGATTTTCACTTACAGATGAAAATTATCTAGTAGAAGATTCATCAAAACTAAGTTAATAATTAGAACTAATATGAGACTATAGCAAAATTATTAGGTTAAGGGTAGTTACAAAATTTAAGACTGTTTCTCTAAACCAAGAATGGAAAGAAAATTATATAAAATTAAATATATCTATAAAAATAAAACAATGTAAGAAATTGCCTAATAAAATAATGCATGAAAATTTCATAGCAACACTGAAATGTGTTTTTAAAAGAATATTTAAAAAATACTAATAATGGCTAAAAAGGAAATAAATAATATGAAAACAAATAAAATAAAAAGAATAAGGTAAGCTTAAAAACTAAGTAAATGGAGACTTAAGCTACATTTATAAATGATATAATTTAAACACATAACATTAATTTTTTCCAAATTTTTCTGCATATGTAATGTCAATCTAATCAACACTGCAGTGGATAGTATTGAGAAAATTGACAAACTGATCCTAAAATGAGTAAAAACAATATTTAAAATAAGTAAAGAAAATGAGTAAAGAAAAATGATTAGAGAATATATATTTTTAGATTGATTTAAAAGGATGTCTTCACTCTACCATGTAATAAGGCATATTATTTAGATTATTGAGACAGAACAAAGTCATGTTTAGATAATGGAGGGGAAATCTCAACAAAGCTAGAAAGGAAGGACAAGAGATTAATGGAGGAGCTACATTTGAATATGTGTATAAGTGTGAATATAGTATGGTCTACCTGGACACTCACTTTTGGGAGGGGGAAAAGAAGAAGCAGGGGAAGGGGCACCAAGCACTGTGTGTGTATGTGCCATTTTCAATATGATCCACATAAAATATAAAAAGAACAAAGTCATGTTTAAAAGAAAACATTGAGAAGAATCACAATGACATCATTTATTAGGGAATTTAAAAATTGACAGATTCCAAGATGATATTGGACAAACTAACTATATGGAGAAAAATAAAGTATAATTCCTGCCTGAAACCATAATCAAGAGTATACTCTTTGAACCTTTAATATATTTTTAAAATTTTTTATTGATGCATTGTAATCAAACATCTTAATGGAGTACAAGATTGTAGAAGTATACATGTACACATCACCAAATAGCCCTTACACAATTCCCACCCTATTTCTTTCCCCCTCCCTCCTTCTCATGTTTGTCTTAATGATTGACTTTGATATGTTTGTTAATATACATCATATACATTAAAGAATTTTCCTCTTTCTCCCTTCCAAACCCCTCAGGTTGTTTTGTTGCTCGTCTATAGTGTCCCTTTTGTCTACAAGATTTCCTCCTAGCTGGGCTTGGTGGCGCACACTTGTAATCCCAGCATTTGGGAGGCTGAGATAGGAGGATTATGGTTCGTGGAAGTGTCAGCTACTTGGTGAGGCTCTTTGCAACTCAGTGAGACCCTGTTTCAAAATAAAGAATAAAATTAGGGCTGGAGGTGTAGCTCAAAAGTAGAATGCCCTGAGTTCCATCCCTAGTACGGCAAAAAAAAAAAAAAAAAAAAAAAAAGAGTTCCTCCTATGACCCATTTTCTCCCTAGCTTCCACATATTAGGGAGAGCACCTGATTTTTTATTTTTTGTGACTGACTAATCTCACTAAGCCTAATGTTCTCTATTTCCATCCATTTCCCTGTAAATGACATAATTGTGTTTTTCTTTATAGCTGAGTAAAATTCCATTGTGTACATATCCCATAGTTTTGTAATCAACTCATCTGTTGATGGACACCTTGGCTGGTTCTGTAGTTTGGCAATTGTGAATTGTGCAGCTATGAACATAGATACTCATTAATTAGTTTGGTAGTTTGGTTTCCATTCTTTTGGGTAGATACCCAGAACATCATAAAGGCAATATACAATAGGCCCACAGCCAACATCATATTAACCTTTAATATTAAATAAGTAAAGGTGACAGGTGAAGCTGTAGGCAAAAACAGAATAAAATATATGAGTATCTTTGTGGTCACGAATGAGAAAGAAAAGTTTATGCATGACCAAAACAGCATAGGTAAAAATAAAAATAATTGTATTTCATCAAAATTAAGTTACTTTTTAATGAATGGCACATAAAAATTAAGAGATGGGTGACAAAAATAATACCTAGAATATCTAAGCAATTTTATAATAGAAAAATAGGCGATGGTTTTCAAGCTCATAAGCAATAAAAATTTAGTAGTTTACAATGACAAGATAGAGATGCTTAAGCTGGGCATGGTGGCGCACGCTTGTAATCCCAGCATTTTGGAGGCTGAGATAGGAGAATCACAGTTCGTGGACAGTCTCAGCTACTTAGTGAAACCCTCTGCAACTTAGTGAGACTCTGTTTTAAAATAAAATATATAAAAAATAGGGCTGAGGGTGTAGCTTGAAAGTAGAATACCCCTAGGTTCCATCCCAGTACTGCAAAAAAAAAAGATGTTTAATCTTATTGTCATAGAAATTAAAATTAATACAAAAAGTGAGATGCTACTTTAAAACATTGGAATGACCAACTGTAAAATCATGCAATTGCCTTCATCAGTTACTCTTTTTAAAATAAGAAACAGAGTACCCACCTAACATTGGTCTAAGCAACCAGGACATTAAATATCTCACAAATTCATGACTCTGAAGGCAGGTAGCTCTAGGTGAGTATAGAAATTTAGTGATTCCATCAAGACCTCCTTTCTTTTATTTAGGTTTCTCATTTGTTCATCTTATCTTTTGGTAGTTGCCTTGTAGAGGTAAGGTGGTTGCTGATATTCTAGGTCTCATATTATTAATAATTATTATTATGATGTTATTACTGTACTGGGGATTGAACTCAGGGACATTTTACATTGGAGCCACATCCACAGCCCTATTTTATTTTGAGATAGGGTCTCACTAAATTTCATAGAGCCTCACCAATTTGCTGAGGCTGGCTATGAACCTGCAATCCTCCTTTCTTAGCCTGTACTGTAATCCAAGTACTGAGATTACAGGTGTGTGCCACCACACTGGGCTTAGGCCTCATATTCTTATATGACAACATTCCAAGAAATAATAGGATTGGACTTCTCAAAAATATTCTTCTTTAGCCCTGTCACTTTCTACAAAAATTAAATGCTTTCTAGAACAGATTCTTCTTGTATCACCTTGATCAAACGTATTCCATATGATCAATCTTTAGCTTTAAGGATTCTGGAAGGTGTTTACAGCAAATAGAAATTAGCCCAATTTGTCTCAGATCTGAGCTTATTTTCCATTCACAAAAATCAGTAAGGAAATGATAGAGGCAGGACTTTGGAGAAAGCCCTTAATAACATCTTCCAAATTGTATTTTCTAAATTGTACTTGTGAAAATACAATTTGGAAAATTGTTACTTGGGAGAATGAACACACTAATAGTTAAAATTTTGCCAATTTTGTAGAGACATGTAAGTACTTAGTGAACTAAATGCATGTACCATGTATAACCAAAAATGGGTGTATGGTTGGGAAAAGGTTCCATACGGAACAAGTTCTGCAACGAGGGGCGGAGGGAGGCAAGCAGGTTAGCCAGTCAGGCAGCTGGAGACCTGGTTCTCATAGCTTTACTAATAGCAGGGTGTCATTCAGTGGATCATTTACTTTTTTGGACTTGGATGCTTCATTTATAAAATGTGGCAAATAAGTTAGATGCACAAACTACACCCAAAGCATCACTAACATTTTATAAAGTGGTCTGACTTTCCTATGGATAAAATAAAATATTGCTGTGTTTTACCTGACAAGTAAGTATCTGAATTTTACTTTGAGGAAAAAACTTCAATCTTGGCTTAGTGGTTGACATCTAGTATTATAGCAATTTATCCAAAATTAAAAATGATAATTTCACGTAACAGTTTCCTTTGTCTGATACCAAGCTTTTGATGGCTTAAAGATAACATTTCAATATTTCTTTTTGCTTTCTTTCTTACCAGAGAATATTTTTTTCTATTTTTTTTAGGTGAAACTATCATATATGGGGTGGGGATCGGGTGGGGGCTCACTGAGCGATGTGTGCGTGTATGTCTACAAAAGTTTGTATTCCACTATGATGTATGAATACAGTGCACCAATAAAAAAATAATAAATGAGAAACACAAAAATTAAAAATTAGACAATAAAATAAAAAAAAACCTTCAATCATTTTCTTTTTTAACTTGGGAGACTTCTGCTAGTTTTCAGCTACCATATGTTAACAGATGACAAAACAAATACATCATACAAATAATTAATTAATTCTGATATAAACAAAACAGCTTATTATCTTATCAAATAATATGGTCATGGTAGTGATATTATATTTTGATATGCTATGATGAGTTTTTTCTAGCAAAATTATCTCACATTTGTGTAAGCCTATTAATCATTAATCTATCTTTCATGTTGTTTTACAAAGACCACTCTATCTAATGTTAGGTGTTTTACTCTGAACAAGTTGAATGCCATACTTTGAGACTCAGAGTTATTTTTAACCTTTATTGATCAATTTTTTAAATCATTATCCAATGAAAATAGAAATTTTTAAATTTATAGAATTTCTGAATATTGTATAAAAATTAGCACTTATTTCCACAATGAAGATATCCTAAAATTCATTATCAGCAGAGGAGCCTATTTACATCCCTAGATAAATTTTTAGTTGTTGAAAATTACTTACTTGAAGTTATCACAAGCCTTTCTAACCTTTTTAAAAGTAAAACGTCCATGCTTTCCTTAATATGGGGGAGCTAGGAACAAAATAAGATGTAGAAGGGACTCTAGAAAAAGAAGGAGAAACATTAATTGAGTAAAGAAGGCGACCTAATGAGGGAGATGGGTAGAAGGAAGTGGGAAACATCCTAATGTGCATGATGTACATTGACAAACATATCAAAGTCATTCACTAAGCCGAACATGAGAAGGAGGGTGAGGAAATGGAATGGGGTGGGAATTGGGGAAGAGCTAAATGATTGATGTGTGTATGTATGTCTCTACCATCTTGTACCTCATTAAGATGTACGATTACTATGCATCCAATTAAAAAATAGTAAAGAAAGAAAATAAAAATTTTAAGCAGGATATGTGGCACATGTTTGTAACCCCAGTACTTAGGAGGCTGAGATGGGAGGCTCTCAGGTTCAAGATCAGCCTCAGTAACTTAGGGAGACTCCCAGCAACCTAGCAAAACCTTGTAATTTTTTTGTTGTTGTTGTTTGTTTTTTGTTTTTAAGTGCTAGCCTGGTGTGGTGGCGTGCACTTGTAATCCCAGCATTTAGGAGGTTGAGACCTAAGGATCACAGTTCACAAACAGCCTCAGCTACTTAGTGAGACCCTCTGCGATTAAGAGAGACTCTGTTTCAAAATAAAGAATAAAAAATATGGCAGGATGTGTAGCTCAGAGGTCGAATGCCCCTGGGTTCCATCTCCAGATCCGCAAAAAAAAAAAAAAAAAAAAAAAAAAAGTGCTATGGGCATAACTTAGAGGTAGAATACTTGTGGGTTCAACACACACACACACACACACACACACACACACACACACATTTTTAGATCCTACTTATATGTAGTATGTGTAGTATGTAAAATAGACAATATATTTGATAGGTCAAACTATGAAAGCAGTGGAAACAACATTTTCTTGCAATTGCTATCTGTTAAAGATATAGAATAACCTACCTTATGCTCTAATACTGTATGATAATAACATTGGGCTCTTTTCATCAGAAGAAATAATATATTACAGTGACAATTTTGGCAGCTATCAGAGTGAAATTTAATGAAGGAAAACTAATATGTTTGTGTAATGACAGGGCAACACATTCTTCAAAGGAGAGAGTTGATAACACACATGCACACAGATGCATGCAGAGCCACTGTGGCATCCTCAGAGCCAGCGTGGAGGAAGCAGCCCCAGTGCATTCCCATTCCTTTGTTTTTTCCTGGACTCACAGACTGTAAATTCAGAAATCATATATGAGTAATTCAAGAATAGAGATCAAGTCTCCACAAAGGGAAGGTGTCCCAATGGCTTTTGGGCAAAGACAACGAGAATGCTCACTCCACGTAGGGTGAGGATTGACCCTGTGGGAAGTGCTGAGTGACCGAGCAGTCATCTTGTCTTCTAGAGAAGGCCTGGGGCTGGGGCTCAGGAAATCTGTTGAGATGCTTTCCCACACACATTAGGACAGGCAGGAGCTGGTTCTACTCAGGCCAAACTCTTTGGAAAGCTAAGAAAGCTGTAGTTTTTTTTCCATCTTGAACATAAAAGAGAAACAAGGGAAGTTGGAAAAATACTGAAGAGACTCTCTTTTTATTTGCAATGAAAATGTGCATCTTTTTTTCCTAAGATCTATATAACTCTGAGGGAATTTATTTGACCACATCCTGGCTACAGTGCTTCAGAAGGAAGTACTGTACATATGGAGTCTTTTTATTGACCTGGAGTTTTTGTTCAAATATATTATTTCACATCATGAAACGTGGTGACAGTTTTTAAAGTTTCCCTGGATCATTTGGACTTAAATGTTATAACTATAAAATTATTTATTTTTAATAGAACAAGAGGCATGAAAGAATTTGGGTAAATTGCCACATGTAGTCATCATGGGAAGAGAGAAAATTCTCCATCCTGATGAACAGATTTTACCCTAAAAAATTAAACTGATCTATTACTCTATTCATGTAGTACCTCAATGGTATTTTATTGACCAATTTTACAGTATTAGAGACCATGAATGATGGTCTAGAAATTAAATTTTATTGAGCAAGTTTCATAGTTATTAGAGAATATAGATGATGGTACTTTTTTTTATACTGGGGATTGAACCCAGAGACATTTTACTTCTTTACACTCCAAGCTCTATTTTATTTTTATTTTGAAACAGGGTCTCACTAGGCTGATAGGTTTCACTACTTGCTGACTGTCCTTGAAACCGCAACCCTCCTGTCTAGGCCTTCCAAGTACTGTGATTACAGGGATGTGCCATCTCACCTGGATTCTACTTTGTCTTTTCTCCCCTGAGTTTGAAATTTAAAGTTAATGAGATCAGCCTAAGTCTTTTCCTGCACAATGTTCTCTAGTTCCTTTAGACTATCAGTAAACTCTTTGGCAACCAAAAATGAGTTTTATCTCTAGTGGAAGTGAAACTTCTTGACTAACAAAGGAATACTAAATACATGACTATATAAATGACTCAATGTTATTTCTGTTTTTGTAGAAAAATGAAATTAAAACCAATCTTGCACAAGCGGCTACTCAAGATAGATTATCCCATTGAAATATATGACTACAATACACCAATAAAAATAAATTTTTTTAAAAAATAGATCAAAGACCTAGAACTTAGAACAGAGGCTTTGAAATTACTAGGAGGAGACATCGGATCAACAATCCAATATATAGGCATCAGTAGAAACTTTAGCAATAAGACCCCAAAAGTTCAGGAAATTAAAATAAGAATTAATCAATGGAATGGCATTAAACTAAAAAGTTTTTGTTCATCAAAAGGAACCATCAAGAGTCTAAAATGAGAGTCTAAAAATTGGAAGATTATTTTGCCTCTGATCTTATTCCTCTGATAGAGGACTGATGTCTAGAATATACAAGTACTTAAAAACTTAACACTAAAAAGTAAAATAAAAATAAAAATATAAAACTGAATAACCCAATCAAGAAATGGACAATTGAAATAGACACTTCACAAAAGAAATACAAGTGGGCAGTAAATATATAAAAAAATTCAAAATCATTAGCAATCAGGAAGATGCTAATTAAAACTACACTGTGATTCCATCTAATTCTAATTAGAAAGACAATTATCAAGAATACAAACAAAGCCAGGCATGGTAGCTCACACTTGTAACTTCAGTACTTGGGAGGCTGAGACAGAAAGATCGTAGGTTCGGGGCCAGCCTGAGCTACTTGGCAAGGCCCTCTGTAATTTAGTGAGATCCTGTTTACAAATAAATAAAAGAAAATAGGGCTAGGGTGTAGCTTGAAAGTAGAATGCTTGGGTTCAATCTTCAGTGCCACACACACATGATGGAGGACATGGAAGAAGCCTGAGGAACGAAAGGTTCTGAAAGAGTTAAGGCAGTTTGGCGAAAGGTCAAGCTTTCAGAGACTCTGGGTGACTTCTGGTCTTTCCGGAATTTCTTACCCCCAACCCCACCGGTGAGAGCGGGAACTGGCTGTAATCATGCTCTTAATAATCTTTAACCAGGCCTCTTTTTTTCTTCTTGTTTTTTAATTTTCCCTTCTTGATTGTATTCTGCAAGCATATGACGTATGTTCTATATCAATCATTCTGCATTGTGTTTGAGATTGTACTTTGATGTTTTTCTTTCTTTTGAAGTTGTGGTTTTGGTGCAGGGGAAAAAAGTATAAAAACTTAGTTCTAGAGAATAAAGTTGTCAGTGGTCCAAGAGACGACTGTCCATGTCTTCATTTCAGGTCTCTCCCTCCCAAGTCCTGGGGAAGAATCCCCATACACACACACACACACACACACACACAGAATAAAAACAAATGCTAGTGAGGATGTGGGGAAATAGGAACTATGACACACAGTTGATGGGTTTGCAAACTGTAATCCTAATAGTGCAGCTGTTACGAAGATCAGTGTTGAGTTACCTCAGAAAATTGAGATTAGATCCACCAGCTAAGCTACACTACTCCTGGGTGTCTTTCCAAAGAAACTGAAATCAGAATATGAATGTGATACATGCATCGCCATGCTTATAGCAGCATAACTCACAATAGCCAAATCTTGGAACCAAACTAGGCGACAATCAACAGATTAATGGATTACAAAATGATTTGATATACACACACTGAGATTTTACTCAGTAATATAGAAGAATAAAATTATGTTATTTGCATGAAAATGAATGGACCTGGTGGAACATTATGTTAAGTGAGATTAACCAGTAACAGTAAGTGAAGGTCAAATGGCTCCTCTCAGGTGTGGAATCTAGGGAGTAATTGGGATATCAAAGGGATTTTAGATAATGGAGGAAAAACTCCAGCATAACAGTGGAAGAAGTCTAGGGAAGGGAGGCTGAGGGAGAATTAATGAAGGAATCACTTCTACTGACATTATGTACATATGGGAAATGACCAAGGCCAGTCTCAATATGGGGATGGGAAGACCGTAGGGAAGGAGCTGCAGGGAAGCTCAGCAAGTACCCTGTATAGTATTTCTCTATCATTCTGAACTATATTAAGATGTGAGATCACAATGCATCAATAGGAGTATATTAAAAATACAATTAAGCCGGGCGTAGTGGCGCACGCTTGTAATCCCCGCGCATGGGAGGCAGAGACAGGAGGATCGTGCAGGTTCGAAGCCAGCCGCGCGCGCTGGCTTAGGAGACCCTGTTTCCCAATAAAAATGTAAAAATAGGTCTGGGAGTGTAGCCCGGAGGTAGAAGGGCTTCCAGGAACCCCAGTACCACACAAAAAAAGAGAGAACTCTCTGCATAATAGCTTCCTGCTGTATCTTCAGTGGCTTGAACTGCCCCAGAGGCCACAGCTCACTCCTGGTCACATGTGTAAGTTGCAACCTGATGGAGGCTTTGCTTGTGTTTGACTCGCAGGTGTAGCTCCAGCTCTCCCCTGGGACTTCCAGAGTACAGAGTACGTTGTCCCGTGGCACTGTAAACCATCATAGACGTGAGATGGATTTCTGCTGGAGGCTCAGCTTTGTTTTCAGATTCATTTTCCATCTTATAAAGGTAGCTCTCTTAATTTGACAAGTGATAAAATCTCTCCTGCAAAATGTAATATTAGATTCTTCCCACTTCACTATCTCAGGAGGATTGAGTTAGAAATAAATTGTTTACCTAATGTGAAGATACCAGTCCAGAGACAAAACCCCTCTTCTCTCTGATAATACCCTGACAATGTGTTGCTATATGACAAATCATGTGCTCACCTAAATGTTTTTAGCCAGCCATGAGTTGAATACAAACACTTTTTTGTTGCTGTTGGCAAATTAGGGTAATGTATTTTTTCTCGAGGCATTATGGTGAAACACTTTTTTGTTGCTGTTGGCAAATTAGGGTAATGTATTTTTTCTCGAGGCATTATGGTGAAGATTTGAGCCTCAAACAAAGAGAAGGCCATAAAAGGTGATTGTTTGCTTTAAAACATTTTCCACAAACTTAAAATTAAACACAAACCACAATATACAAATGTAACTGATATGTTGAATAGAGATCACTTCTTATGTGGTTGAACTTTACTTCTTTTAATTATGAAAATGTGCTTCTTGGAGAGGTGGAAATGACCTTTTCCTAACACTTCTAATTTATCCTCTGCCTGAAGGAGAGAAAAATACTTTATATAAACCATCTGGAAAACTTCTATTTTGCTCTATGAAAAAATAAACATTCTGCTCAGCAGATATAACCCAACTGGCAAGAGCCTTCTTTCCATTTATTTCTTATCTTTATTATTATTGCAAATTAAACCTTTACATCTGAACTCAGCATTACATACAGATGACTGTTCACCATGCCCTTCTGTAAACTGTTCTAGAGAAAGTAAGAAGGTTTCTGTACAGGTATGGGCAAAAGAAAATGAAGAGGAAATTTATGGATTCTGGACTTTTTATCCCTTTTGTACTCAGGTATTAATATGAAGTTCACATTCTTTAAGTAGTCATTAGTCTAAGACAAGTTTTAGAGGAGTATCAGGGACTGAATTTAAGGCCATTTACTTCTAAGCTACACCAGCTCTATTTTCTTTTCTTTTTTATCCTTTCTTTCTTTCTTTCTTTCTTTCTTTCTTTCTTTCTTTCTTTCTTTCTTTCTTTCTTTCTTTCTTTCTTTTTGAAACAGGGTCTCACTAGATTGATGAGAGTCTCATTACTTGTAGAGGTTGTCCTCAAACATTGTGACCCTCCTGTCTCAACCTTCCAAGTACTAGGATTACATGCATGCATCATTATGCCAGACAAATTTTTGTGAGCAAATCCCGTCATGTCAAATGTAACTTAAAAACTTAAACACCTGCAAGAAATATGAAATCCCAGGCTCAATCAATTGTTAGCACTGAGGTGCTTTCTGTGTCCTTGGCTCTGTGCTAAGTGCCATATATGGACTGATGAGGGACTAGTATAATCCCTACTGTATGAACGAGTAACAGAGATGAGTTGACTTGCTAACGATCATGCGGCTAGCAAGTGCTAAAAATAAGATTTTAACTAAGGAATTTGGATTTCAGAGATTGTGCCTAACTCATACAGTATCCTAAGCTTTTATTTGACAATAGGCTAGCTTTAGGCATAGGGGTAGGTATTCAGTCAACCAATGCAGGTTGTTTTTGCTGTTTTTGTTTTGTTTTTTGTGGAACTGGGGATGGAACCCTTCTCCGGGCTACACTCCCAGACCTATTTTATATTTTTATTTGGAAACAGGGTCTCTTAAGCCAGTGTGGCTGGCTTCAAATCTGCGTGATCCTCCTGTCTCTGCCTCCCAAGCGCAAGGGATTACAAGCATGCGCCAACATGCCCGGCTTAACCAATACAGGTTTAAATTTCAAATCTTACTTTCTTCCTTCTTCTTCCTCCTCCCTCTCTCCCCCTTCTTCCTTCCTTCCTTCTTCCCTTCCTTCCTTCCTTCCTTCCATCCTTCCTTCCATCCTTCTTTCCTTCCTTCCTTCCTTCCTTCCTTCCTTCCTTCCTTCCTTCCTTCCTTCCTTCCTCTCTCCTCTCTCTCTCTCTCTCTCTCTCTCTCTCTCTCTCCTCTTTCTCTCTCTCTTTTTCTTTCTTTCTTGCTTGCTTTCTCACTTTTTTGCTTCCTTTCTCTTCTTTTTAATAGAAAATTGATCCTAGGGGCATTCTACTTCAAGTACACTCCCAGACCTATTTTTATTTTTTTGTTTGTTTGAAACAGGGACTTACTAATTTGCTGAGGATTTTGCTCAATTGCTGAGGCTGTCCCCAAACCTGCAATCTTCATGTCTCAGCCTCCAAAATACTAGGATTACAGGTGCAGGCTACCATACCTGGTTTAAATTATAGAGTTTTAATAAGCAAATGCTTGTAATCAGATATTAGCTACTGTATTTGGTCGATGTACGGAATGAGGGTTAAATTGTATAAGTGTGTAAAGGCAGTAGCTTATCACCTCTTAAGTAGTAGAAGTAAAGTCAAACAAAATGTGACAGCAAATTTCAGGAATTTAGGATCTTCAGGGACATCACAGGAGCTACAAACTGGTTTAAATGAGGGTATTAATGGTAGTATTATGATCAAGATCTTTCCCCATTTACCAATCTGCTGAGGCTTATTGGATAGAGCTGGGGAGATGGCTGTCTTTGAACACTCTCCAATGAATCCTCTCCTTTCCATGTCTGCTGTCACAGCTTCTCCCTGTGCTCTGTTACTTATTCCTGTGATTAGGTCAGAGTCTCTGCGGGGCTTCCTTCCTCTGGTTTTCTTCATCTCCATTCACTAATTCACCAATCCATTCTCCATGCTACTGCTAGAACACCTTCCGTAGCATTCAAATCTGCTTCTTTCATTTTTCTATTTGAAATTCTTCAATTGCCTCTCATTGCCTTCAGGATAAAACTCAAAACTCCTTAGTCTGACATACAAGGCCTTTCATGTGTGGTAGCTGTAATATCCAACTTACAAACTCGGATGTACAAAAATGTAACTTGCTTTATTTCAATAACTCAATTTGATTTTCCAATTCTCAGAACTCAGTCTGCATTAGGACAGACAACTTAATCTAGGTTTCCTAGGTTTCTCTGTCCTACTCATCCATTTTTCAGTGAACCTACGTTTCAACGTCAATCACAATCATGATGTCTCTTGTATATTCTTTCCGCTGACCACATCCCTAAGGGAGTAGCAGCAAGAGCGTGGTGGAGGACAGACACCCTGAGAGTCACTGTGATGTGAATGGCTTTGAGCTGTCTTTTCTAGGAATACTGACCGCTTTTATCTTGGGTCTCTGCAACTGAAGAGTAAATTTCCTTTGATTCTTACTGGGAACTATAAGCCTCACAATATGCTGTGAAGTGACTTTATTTGGGCTGTGGTGATCTTTAGCAACTGCCAGAGTATCTTGCTCTACTAATATTTTTACTATACTCATTGGGAAAGTCAACATTTCTGTCCACATCATCTGGAGACTTTTTCAGGGCTTTCCCCGCTCATCATGGACCCCTTTTGTTACAGTCTACCATGCACGGTGTCAAGATGCTTGTTGGTGGGGTAAAATGGGAAGAAGAAACAGTATTCCTTGCATTGAGAGTCTGCCAAAACTTAAAATAATTCTATACTGTTCCTGCATGGCATTAGGGCATCTCAGACTCGGACAAGGGCCCCACCATCCATGTAACTCCCCTCCTTCTCTCCAAATCTGCCCTATTCCCAATTTGGAAAACTTTCCTTCTTTTGGTAGGTTGGTCAGAACCTACCAAGTCCTTTTTCAGTGTGATGACATTTTCTTTCAGACATATTATTTTATGCCCTTTTCACAATTCTTTGAGTTTGGAAGCTGAAAATGTGCATTTGTCCTGTGGATTCAGCATAGTTCTTTTCTTCTGGATCACTTGTTCTTCACTCTTAACTGAGAGATACTTCTCAGACAGGGCTGAAAAAAAAAACTGGAGAGAACCCAGAAGTTCATTTTTTAAACTATTATTAAGTCACACTTCTGCTTTTGCTTACTTTGTCTAGATCTGTTTCCATTGTCTACCTTGCAACACACGTGTGTCCACCCTCACTCACACAGGCACGAGAGACACCTGGCTGTAAGTCATCTTTTAATTGGTGAAGGGACCATCATTCAGTTTATAAAATCCATCTTCTCTGACTGCCCATCCCACCACTACCCAATTAGGGTGAGCTTCCATACGGTTTATCTTCACTATGATACTAGAATTCATTAACATAATTGCTTTGTTAATTTCTCAGCAGAATGAACTCTGGTTTTAAGAACTATTGCCTTAGATCTATATAATGCCATACTACCAAGTTCCCATGTCTAGCCGCATTACTATCATTTACTAGCTGTTTATATATATTAATCAGATGGATGAATAAATGATGGGTAATTAAACCCTAAGTAATTCAGAAAAAATATAGGGCAACAGGTTTCAGAAAAGTTGAGATAATTTTAAAGAGTTTAGTTCTCAGGATGCACCAGATATTAGAATTTAAATGTTACATTTTTAAGTATATCAAATAGAATGCAAACACCATAGTGATTTGATGTCTTCTACTATCAATTTAAATAATATATAAGCAAGTGAATGATTTTTTCCCTGAACTTATATTTCAATTTCAATTCCACCAGAGTTTTAACCTAAAGTAATATTCTTTTATGCTGACAAGTTTTTACTGATCATCTATTATTTTTCTCTGCATCAAAATATGTAGATTGAAACTTTAATTGTTTCTATTATTTTTCTGTGATCATTAACTCTGTTTTCTTAAAGTTCTTAGTTATATGATTATAGCCATTATTAGCAGTATACATAAAAGCATAATATATAAGAAATTTTGGTAAGAAACATAATATATAAATTTTGATAAGAAACATAAAACGTAAATTGAAAATGCCTTTCAGCATGATGTGGTGGCAAATGCTTGTAATCCCAGTACTTGGGAGGCTGAGATAGAAGGATCACAGGGGTTTGAAACCAGCCTTAGCTACCAAATGAGACTCTCAGCACCTTAGTAAGACCCTGTTTCCAAATAAAAATATAAAATGGGTCTGGGAATGTAGCCTGGAGTTAGAAGGCCCTTGGATTCCATCTCCAGTACACACACACACACACACACACACACACACACACACACACACAAATAAATAAATAAATAAATAAATAAATAAATAAATAAAATGCCTTTCAATAAAAAATGACTGGGGTATGCTTTACTATACCCCTATTCAGGGAGTTGCATTGCTTTGCAATCATTACTTTGCTTTGCAGTCTAAAAGTTTCTTCATGGTGATATGCCAGCAGACTATAGTTTTTATTTTAAATAGAGAGAAGCATGATTGAAAAAGGGGAAGAATGAGAAGATTTTGAGTTTTAATAAATAGGAATTATAGAATGTTTTAGAGGTAGACTGTGTTTTCTTTTAAATAATATTAAATTACATTAGGGTTAGACTTTTCTGCAGATATTTTGAATAATTTAATGAGTCAAAATGGATTATTTGATATCAATACATGGATTTCATATCAATAATTAATGATTCATTATATAATAGCACTTTTTTGGATAAGACATTTTCTGATTGCTTACTGTGATTTTTTTGCTAAGCAGTTTCCTTGTAAAAACCATAGTAGGTACACTTGAACCTAATTAAGTACTGAAAGCCTCAGAATTAGTTAATATTAATAAATAAAGTTCTTTAAGTTATATATAAAATTAAGGAGAGCCAGGTGTGGTGGCGCACTCTTGTAGTTCCAGCATTTGGGAGGCTGAGACTGGAGGATCACGGTTCACGGACAGCCTCAGCTACTTAGTGAGGCCCTTTGCAACTCAGTGAGACCTGGTTTCAAAATAAAGAATAAAAAGTAGAGCAGGGGGCGTAGCTCAGAGGTTGAATGCCCCTGGGTTCTATCCCCAGACCCGCAAAAAAAAATAAAAAATAAAAAAATTAAGGAGTTTCAAGTTTTATATAAATGTATATATAATGCAAATAGGATAGATTTTTCATCTTAACTTTTTAAATAACTGAAACTAGCTTCTATTTTTATAAATTTTTCAATCCTGAGAAACATAATTTTATGTGTATATTTTTTCTACTACATCTATATCTAGGTCTATAAATCTATATATGCATAAAATACTGGGTTGACTATTACGTGTATAAGCAACATGATCTTATGTGTATATTTGTTTTCATTCTATCTATAGCTCTAGTCAGCGAACTACTGGGTTGACTATTAAGTATATGAACATAAAAATTAAAATATTGTGATATGATTTTATGTACATATTGGATTGTACTTTAAAAAACATTTGTTTAGAGTTGAGACATAGTTCAGTAAAAGAACACTTGCTTAGCATGTGAAAAACCCTGTGTTTGTTCCTCGAGACTCTCCCAGAGGAAACACGAAATATTGTTTATTTTGTAACAATTATTTTTAAATTTTCCATCTTAGTTTATTCTATATTTCTACATATTACTGCAGCGTCTTCATTCTCTTCACCTAACTCACCCCACTCAAGTCAGTTCTCAGGATTTTTTAAATTTAATCTTGACTTTAATCTTGACTTTTATGGTGAAATGCCTAAGATAACACACACACACACACACACACACACACACACACACACACACACTGAAGATGACTTGTGAACAGAATGAAAAGACTTTGGATTCTCTAAGCAAAACCATCCTGGCCGCTAATTTCTATGTACCTCCTCCTATACCTTGCAAATAGACCTTTGCATTTATATGTGAAAGGCTGTGCTCTTGCCAAAAATCATATGATGATTTAGAGTCAGAAATAGATGATTCATAAATAATTAAGCCATAACAAATGATTAATTAATATATTATCATGCTGCAGTTTTTTTCTGAGAAGATAATATACAATGTCACAATGTGAATGGCTGGAGAAATTTCTAAGAAGATATAAATATTAGGTGTGGTGTTGGCTGCTAATCTTTCAGTCAGGTGTTTGCTCTCTTTTTCTGGGCTCAAGACTTCAGAACTTCTCCTGAGGCAAAATGTAGCTAGTTGAATGGGGAGAAGAGGGAGTGTGCAACTTATGAGTCACATGTTTTAAAAGAAAATTTCTTTCCCTGGACTTCTATTTTTCCCATTGATTTGGTTCAAAGAGGTGCCCACATCCATCTCCAACTGTGCGGTGAGAACAGGCCTACAAGGATGCAAAGACACAAGATGGAAGACACGTGAGTTCCTGAATGACTTTATAACCTGTGATTTTTTTTTTTTTTGCGGGTCTGGGGATGGAACCCAGGGGCATTCAACCTCCTAGCTATCCTATTTTTTATTCTTTATTTTGAAACCGGGTCTCACTGAGTTGCAGAGGGCCTCACTAAGTAGCTGAGGCTGTCTGCGAACCGTGATCCTCCAGGTCTCAGCCTCCTGAATGCTGGGATTACGAGCGTGCGCCACCACGCCGGGCTTTAACCTGTGATTTTTGCAGACGTTTGCTAAGATTAAAATATTTGCTGCCAATGTAAGATGAGCGTATTTATGAATCTGTTGGGTGGTTCCTAACTTCATTGCTATAAATGGACTCAGGCTATAGAAAATACTGCCTCTGGTCATGTGATATACTACCAACTTAAGTCTTTCTGAAAGAATATAGACATGGTTAAAAAAAAAATAGAAAGCAATGGAACACTTTAAAGGAGATGTTGAAAATTCAAAGAGTTTCTAGAAGAAACTTGGGTGCTGGCAAGTAACTCAATGCCCAAGGATAGGAGAAGCAGAATTGAGACCCTCAAACAGTGCTTCATTTTTGAATGTCCATCAGAATCACTTGAGAGCTTGTTAAGACACACATTGCTGGATTCCTCTTCGCAATATTGGAATATTAGTACTAACATTATCTTTGAAGATGCTGCTGCTGTTTATTGGTTAGAATCTACACTTTGAGAACTACCACAGAAGGGATTTAGGAAGACCTGGGAAATTTCTGATCTTGACCTTTAGGTAGTTTTGCAAAGAAGACTCTTGATATACAACCTACCAAGAGAACTGGCAGAAAGACTGAAACTCTAGTCATGCAATGGATGTTGCACCTGGGAATGAAGGAGAATGTGGAGTCTGTAAAATTTAAGTCTTCATGGGCCTGAGCCAAAGCAAATTGAAAGATGTAAGACACTATGCACCTGTTAGCAATCAATTCTTTTTAAGATTTGGCCTTAAACCCTTTGCATTATCATAAAGTAATCTTTTCTTCATGAAATTATTTAACAACTGAATGAGACTTCTTTCTCTGAGCAAAGCCTGTAATGAAAAGAAGGGGAATAAAGTACTGATATTGGCCTTTGTCAGTAGGTAAAACAACTCTACCAGATAGGATAAAGAGGGGAAAATTAGGCCAGAGCCTTTTTATGGAGTGACTTGTATGAACTTTGTATATCAAATCTAGATTATATAGGACCTATTTACCACTAAACAGGTGAAATTATTGCTTATGCAGATTTTTTTGTGTGGTACTGGGGTTCCTGGAAGCCCTTCTACCTCTGTGCTACACTCCCAGACCTATTTTTTATATTTTTTATTTGGAAAACAGGGTCTCTTAAGCCAGCGCGGCTGGCTTCGAACCTGCGCGATCCTCTTGTCTCCGCCTCCCAAGCGTGGGGATTACAAGTGTTTGCCACCACACCCGGCTGCTTATGCAGATTTTGATTTGCTAACTTATTTTATGGCTTGTTTTAGCCAACGGCTCTTGCATTCATGTTTTGGTATGCAGAAGTTGAACTTTTTTAATGCTTTGTCTGAAAATCATACTATGCATCTTGGTCCCCGGAATATGATACTTTGACATTGTGTGGTGGTGGTGTTGCTGTGTGTGTGTGTGTTGTGTGTGTGTGTGTGTGTGTGTGTGTGTGTGTGTGTGTGTGTGTTGACAGGAATTGAACCCAGTGGCACTCTACTTCTAAAATATACCTCCAGCTCTGTTTTTGTTTTTGTTTTGAAACAGGATATTACTAGATTACTGAGAGTCTCAGTAAATTGCTGAGGCCTATCTCAAACCTGAGAATCTCCTATTTTAGCCTTCCAAATATTGGGATTACAGGCATGCACCACCACACCTAGCTCACTTCTGCTTTTGGTTACTATAATCTTAACATTTCTTAAAACGATAAGAAAAAGCTTGTTAATGTGTGCTGATCATAAGTCTCATATGAAATATTTCATATACTTACATATAAAGTGTTTTTCAAATTCTAATAATTAATTAAAATTTACTTGTGCTGTGTTTCATAGCGATAGGAAATTATCATAGGAAAGGAAGAACGTAATGCCACCAACTAATCCCCATTTTTCTTTATATACCTTCTGAAGGGTGCTTACTTGGACTCAGGCTCAGGAATTACTGAACTTGCTATAATTGACAAAAATTGCCTCTATAAGACTCTCCATTGACAATCATAAAAATTCTCATTTTTTCATATAATCTCCATTTTGGGGAGGCACAGGGGACGGAACCCAGGGGCATTCTACCTCCGAGTTATACCTTCAGTTCTATTTTTTATCCTTTATTTTGAAACAGGATTTCACTGAGTTGCAAAGGGCCTCACTAAGTAGCTGAGGCTTTCCATGAACCACGATCCTACTGTCTCAACCTCCCAAATGCTGGGATTACAAGCGTTACCTACCTTTAAGTTTATTATATCTCTTTGGTGTATTTAATATTGCTTATCTTCTAAGGGTAAATCAGTGGTGTGTACATGTATGCCTTTATCATCTTGTACCGCATTAAGATGTATGACTACAGTGCACCAGTAAAAAAATGAAGATTAAATAAATTTAAGAAATAGATAATATATGTTTCATTTATCAAAGTACTTTTAGTGTCCTACAGGTGAGGAATACATGAGTAAATGAGCAATGAATTAATTAATTTCATGCTATTTAATGAAATGTATGTATATACTTGTGTTTTTATTATATATGTGTATATGTATATTTCTGTTTATATTACATGTGTGTACATATCTATATACCCAAATAAACAGACCACATTTTCTGTGTGTGTGGTACTAAGGCTTGAACCCAGGGGCATTCTACCTCTGAGCTACACTATCATCCCTATTTTATTTTTTATTTTGAAACAAGCTCTTACTAAGTTGCTGAGGACCTCACCAAATTGCTGAGGCTGACAATGAACTTGTGATCTTTCTGTTTCAGCCTCCCAAGTACTGAGATTACAAAAATATGCCATATATTACAATAATATGCCACAGACCACATTGAATAGCATTGTTTCTTAGTTAAATTTCATAGTGTTTTACTTGAAATTAGATATTAGATATTTTTCTCTATTAATGTATATAATTATAACGATAGCTGTAATGGTTCATATTTTCTCTGCACAACTACCATTGCTAAATAGTTCTATTTTTAATATTCAGTTAGTTTTACTATAAAGTTTACATAACCATTGGCTCTTTTAGTCATGGAAGCTTGAGCTTCTACTTTTATTTGCAGTGTTTAGCGCCTGCTACAGACATTTTTGTTGGTTTTGTCGTGGGATAAAATTATTTGGAATATGTCCTATTGCCTTTTAGTTTTGGTTAAGCGCGAATCTACTCTTTTGTAGTTATTTTTTCCTCTTTTTGGCTTTAACAATGTTTTAGAAGCTTCTGTTCTTTTTCAAAAAACCATTTGATCATAAGGGAATTGGAATGCTACATTTCAAAAACTGAACACCTTATCCTGAGGAGTGAAAGTCTTTGAAAAGGAGGTATCCAATGTCCTTGCATTTAGACCAGACCTTAGAGTCTGGGCTGACTTGAAAGCTGAGACATCAAAAATATACAATTTAGCTGAGTTTTCTCAAACTAATCTTTAAGACACCTAAAATGCAAGCTTTCTCATCTGTCTCTTTTCAGTTCCAATATCTTGTTCAGTTTTTGAAATATAAGAACAAAAGTTCTATTGGAAGTTACTGGTTAATTAAATCATGTGTGTTTTAACAAGAAAGGGAAAAACATGTAGTCACAACATTAGGTAAATTCTAACATTTTTGACTTCCATAATGTGTTAATTTAAATGACATTTTTAGTATGTTCAATTTTTCTTTGAAAAGTCACATAATCTACAACTTCAAATATTTTTTACCCAATCTACTTAACAACGTGATGGCCTACAACAGTGTGTAACTAAGTATTTATACAGTTGACCTTCCATCTTAGTTTAACTGACTGTTAAGGCTCATAAAATATTGCTTAAGTTCTCAAACGTACAGTGTTTTAACATTTTATCTATTTTTTATTTTCATTATAAAGGTTTTCCAGGGTCAATATATGATTCTATGCTCTATTTATTAAGAAAAATCACATAAGCTATACATATTCTTTTAAAAAATGTGCCCAAAGGACATTAATAAATTTCTTTAACACAAATTTGTTCATATTAATAGTACTGTTTTGTCTACTTTCTAGCCAAAATGGTCACTTTTATGATTGTAATGTCGAATTTTGGCATCTTATTTCTGGATTTTTAAAAATTATTTTCCGAACATCAGAAATGACTTCTTTGTTTCCCAACACACTGAAAATTAATCATGCTTGGAATTGACACAAAAGTCTTGAATTTTATGCTAAGCATCTTTAACCAGCCACTTTCTTTAGATTTCCAGTTGAAATATTGCTTATTCCACTCTCTATGCATATTTTAAACAACAAATATTTTTTAAAACTACTCTTTTCTTATAAAGTTATAAATGCTGTCATTATAAATTTACCAGCAAAATAAATGTCAGGCAATTACAAAATCACAGATGATGATGATGATGATGATTTTGGTGGTACTGGGGTTCCTGGAAACCCTTCTACCGCTGTGCTACACTCCCAGACCTATTATATATATATATAAAATTTTATATATATATTATATATACAATATAATATATTATATATAATATAATATATATTTATATATAATATATAATATATAATATATAAATAAATATATAAATATATATAAATAATATAATATAATATAATATATATTATATATTATTTTATATATAATATATAATATATATTTATATATAAAATTATATACATAATATTATATATATAATATATAATATTATATATTTTATATATATATATATATATTTTTTTTTTTAATTTGAAAGCAGGGTCTCTTAAGCCAGCAAGGCTGGCTTCGAACCTGCGTGATCCTCCTGTCATCGCCTCCCAAGCTCGAGGCGATTACAAGCTTGCGCCATCACGCCCGGCTGCTTTGTTTTATTTTTAAAATAATATCTAGCTGGGCATGGTGGTGCACGCTTGTAATCCCTGGGCTTCGGAGTCAGAGACAGGAGTATCACGCAGGTTCGAAGCCAGCCTCGCTGGCTTAAGAGACCCTGTTTTCAAATAAAAAATATAAAATAGGTCTGGGAGTGTAACCTGGAGGTAGAAGGGTTTCCAGGAATCCCAGTACCACCAAATAAATAAATAAATAAATAAATAAATAAATAAATAAAACAAAACATTAGGATAAGATGTAAAAACAAATTTTAGTGACTTAGAGGTATATAATAATATAAATTTCTAATTCAGTTACATCGAGAGTATTTGGTGGGTGGTTTTGGTGAATTGACAAAGAATCCAAGCAGAGGGACAAACTTACTGGGCTGTAAGTGGCAGATTTTGAAAGTCAAGGTTGTGAAGTGATAGGAATTTCAAGGGTCAGAGTACCAGGGAAGTGAGGGTGTGTGTTGTGGAGTCAGCCGTTTATGTGGGTGTTTTCTCTGAAGTACTAGGTTACTCGTGAACAGGATAAACTTCCTAGGCCTTAGCAGAGAGTAACTTCTGCAGGCCTGAGAACTGCGCAGAGCTGCCGGAGGTCCCGAGGTGCTGGGAGGTATTGACTTGAGTTATACCTTAGCTGGAATAGAAAGACTTCACTGAAGACTCAGCATTTGGTTGAGGCTTCAGAAAGGTCAAACCTGAGGGATACAACCATGCCTTAGATTAAGGGCCATACTCAATCTATAATTATTTTAATAAATAAAATCCCCTACTTTCTTACCCTGCATAAGAATCAATTCAAGATGTAAATTAGACCAGACACTAGTTACTTGAAGAGGGCAGAGGAACCATACTCCAACATTTAGGCAAGGGTAAAAACTTTCACCAAAGGTACAATACATTAAAAAAAGGATATTAATATATGTGGGATTATATTAAACCGAAAAGCTTTTGTGCAGAGAAGGAAACTATCGAGAACATCAAGAAAAAGCCAATAGGATGAGAGAAGATCTTTGTCAGCTACCCCTCTGATAGAGGGTTAATATCTAGAATGTACCAAGAACTCAAACTCACTGCCAAAAAACCAAACAACCCAATAAAAATACACAAACGGACTAGACATTTCACAAAAGAAAAAATACAAATGGTCGATAAATATATAAAAAAAGTTCAATATCATTAGCAATCAAAGAGATGCATATCAAAACTATCCTGAGATTTCGCCTAATCTCAATTAAAATTCCAGTCATTAAAAACACAATAAAACAAAAAGTTCTGGCAAGGATGTGGAGAAGTAGGAACTCTTATACATTGTTAATGGGATTGCAAATTAGTGCAACCACTTTGGAAAACAGTGTTGAGGGTCCTCAGAAGAATGGGAATGAACCTACCATATGATTAAGCTGTACCACTCACAGGTATCTACCCAAAAGAATTGAAACCAGAATACCACAGTAAGGCATGCGTATCTATGTTTATAGCTGCACAATTCATAATTGCCAAACTATCTAACAAACTGAGATGTCCTTCAACAGATGAATGGATTAAAAAATTATGAGATATATACACAATGGCATTATACTCGGCCATTAAGAACAAAATTAAGTTATTTGCAGAGAAATGGAACTGGAGAATATTATGCTACATGTGATTAGTCAGTCACATAAAGTGAAAAGTCAGATGATCTCTCTCATATGTGGAAGCTAGGGAGAAATTGGGACACAGGAGGAACTCCAGACAAAGGAGGAGAAACCTTAGTGGAGTGAGGAGGGGACCTAACTGAGGGAGAAGGGAGAGGAGGAAGACTTGAGGAGGGGAACACCTAACGATCATGATGTACATACACAAACTTATCACAGTCAATCACTGTACCGAGCTCAGCTGGCGGGGAGGGAGGGCTTAATGAGTATTGTTTGCATGTAAGTGTCTGTCGCCCTGAACTTCATCAAGATGTATGATTATAAAGCACCAATAAAATAATAAAAAGAACGATTCCCTATAATAGCAAGGACATGGAAAAGAAAAAAGAAAAGGAAAAAAAAGAAAAAAACCCCAAGCTGGTACTTGGGAGGATGAGAAAGGAAAATCAGAGATCTGAAGTGAGAATGCAGTGACTTAGAGAAACCCTGTTTCAAACTAAAAATTGAAAAGGGCTGGGAAGCAGGCATGGTGGTACATGCCTGTAATCCCAGTATGTGGGAGGCCAAAACAGGAGGATTGCAGATTCAAGACCATCCTCAGCAAATTATCAAGACTCTCAGCAACCTAACAAGTCTGTCTTTCAGTAAAAAAAAAAAAAATATATATATATATATATATATATTGGGGATGTAGCTCAGAGGTAGAATGCTTCTGGATTCCATTCCCAGTAACATACAATAAATAAATGAAGGAAAAAAAGAAAAGTTTAGGGTTCTGGGAGTATAACTCAGTACTAGAATGTTCCTAGGTTCAGTCCCCAGTAAAATAATGACATCAATAATAATAATAAATAATAATAATGCCGCCAAGTGATCCAGAGACCTATGCTTATTTCCTCCAAGGCTTTTCTACCTTCAATGAATGACTGTCAAGACCATGATGCTTGTTTAGATCAAGTAGTTAAAAGGAGAAGAATATAAGGAGTGTATCTAAGAGATTTTAAAAGTCACGCATGGATGAAGTATATACTATTTCTAATCATTGTCCCTTGCCAAGAACTTAGTCACATGCCCGTACCTACATCCACAAAAAACTGGTGTGGCTGTAAGCTAGTGAGAATTGGAGTCCCTTGTGATTAGCCAATTTCTGCAACCTTTGCCATGCAGATTGAAGAATAGAGGGTCTGTGGGGAGCAGCTAGAAGGGGGAAAAGCTGAACATATCTTTATGGTTGTGAAAACACAATTTGCTTTGGAGCACTCACTGTTTTAAATGCAGGAATAGGCACATTATGCTTAGAGTAGCTGTTCAATTTATTCCCCACTGTCCTCAAAGAAAACATCTAAAATCATATGAACTATGTCAAGCGACCCTACTGTGGATACTATCACACTGGCTTCAGAAAAGTCCTTTTCTCTGATTGCAGCTACTTTGGCTAAGTTTTCTGCAGGTCTGTAAAGATGTCACTGAAAGAGCCTCCGGTAGGGTCTCATTCCTTACTATCCACAAGAGGTTGAGCACATGAAACTGCTTTTTCTCTGATTGGAAAGATGTGCCCAAAGTGTTTGCCCATCCAAACACACAGTAAGTCAGATGTAGAGATTTCAGATAGCTAATGTTCAGGTATGTATGGTCAGTTCACAGTTTGGTTTGTGAACATATGTGAATGATTCAAAAAAATATTATGAGTCTGGCATGGTGGTGCAAGCCTATAACCCCAGTACTTGGGAGAATGAGAAAGGATGATTGTAGGTTCGAGTCCAGCCTCAGCAACTTAGCGAGAACCTACTTCAAAATAAAACAAACGTCAAGGGCTGAGGGTGTGGCTCAGAGGTAGAATGCTCTTGAGTTCAATCCCCAGTACAAAACAAGCAAACAACAAAACAACTATTGTGCCAAATATGGCAGATGAATGTAAGGCAAAATTTTACAAAAGACATCCAAGCCGAGTGGATTTTAAAAATATCAAATAAATTTATCTGTAAACTATTTAGCATACTCTTCTATGCTGTTGACTGGCACAGTGGCAAGATGCGAGATGACAAGAAAGGGAAGGAGTAAAAGAAGATAAAGGAGATGGAAAATAACTATCAGAGAGGGCAGTGCATGGGACATAAACAGCTTTTCCAGATGAACTCAGGGGAATCCTGCCTTTGTCTTTGCTAATGGCGATGATCCCGTTTGTCTGGAACATTAAAGTGCATTTAGATTAAGTGTTCTCCTCAGTCTGGTTCATAAGCTCTTGAAGATCCGAAGAGCAGAGAACTGAATGAAGGCGAGGAGCTTATCCTGAGCTTTGGAGAGATTATCCCCCAAGTTCACTGGCAGGCCTGTGGAAGGTGACCTGCCTGTCATCTCAGAAAGCTCCACACCGCGGAGATCATCAACACCATTACAGCCCTCGCCGCCTGTAAATGCCTCTAAGCAGCTTTAGATAGAAGATATATGGCCTGGGCCTGAAAATTCCATCACTGCAATTTCTCTGCTGGGTCCTTGTTTAGAAACATTGCTCACATCTTTGGGTTTGACAGGAAAACAGCAGCTGTTTTTTGATCATTTGGCCATCTGTTCTTTATTGCTTATATTATTAACATTTACAAGGGCTAATTGGTATTTTGAAGTGACTGAGATGATTGATCAAGGATTGCCGACTATGTTGATCATGATGCCTGCTTTAAAACGTGCCAGAGGCAGCAGCGCCACTTCATATCATCTCAGCTGAAACTATGTCCACCTGGCCACAGGCTTCACTGTGATACAAAGGCAGCGACATGAAAGCATTTGCTTTTCCTTTTCCATTTTTTAAAGGTTAACTTGAAGCTGGACGTGGTGGCGCATGCTTGCAATCTCAGCATTTGAGAGGCTGAGACAGGAGGATAGCGGTTGTAGAGTGAAGAATATAAGGTAGGGCTAGGGGTGTAGCTGGGAGGTAGAATACCCCTGGGTTACTTCCCTAGTAACACATACACACACACACACACACACACACACACACACACACACACGCACACACACACATAAAGTTAACTTGACCTAGCCAAATTTATTTCTGGTCAGTTCACATGAAATCTCCCTGACCATCTCAGGCAATAGCAATCTTTTTATTACTTAAAAAGATTTCAGTCGCCAGGTGTGGTAGCTCACTCTTGTAATCCCCGCGCTTGGGAGGTGGAGACAGGAGGATCGAGCAGGTTCGAAGCCAGCCGCGCTGGCTCAAGAGACCCTGTTTCCAAATTTAAAGAAAAGTATAAAATAGGTCTGGGAGGATATCTCGGAGGTGAAGGGCTTCCAGGAACCCTAGTACCACACACACACACACACACACACACACAAATTTAGTCCATTGGGAAATTTAAAAATATGTATTAATATTCTTATTTTTATTACTTTTTATATTTATTATTATGTCCTACTATTAGTTTGTTGCATTAATACTCTGCTTCCAGAAGGATAAGAATATATTTTATAGTTTTACACATTCATACCACATGTAAAATGCTGCTGCCCTGCTTGGTTGTACTCTACCTAAACGTTCGAGAGGAGACAACTGTAGACGGCTGCAGTATGGGCCAATTCTAACTCATAAAATAATGGCAGAGATACTGCCATTGGATCTGAGGGGTGTACATTGTTAAAATTGCTGGTTTATGCAACTAACATTTATTGGGAGTCTACTAGATACAGCCATCTTGAGTTACTGTAATACCTCTCAGTAGCTCTTTCTGTGTTTAGCCTTTCCTATCTCCATTCTCCCCACCATAACTAGAGTGAATAATCTTTTCATAATGTGGAATCATTCATGTTACTGCCCTGATTAAAATATTTCAATAATTCTCGATTTATTCCAAGAAAGTACACAAATCTTAGCATAACATTTAAATTTCATACTTTCTAGCTCCATCCAGCTATGTGCCTGTGTGTCTGTCTCCCCTCCCTCGCTTTCTTCCTTCTATACTGGGAATTGGACTGAGGGGCATTCTCCCTCTGAGCTACACCCTTAGCCCCTTTTATTTTTATTTCAAAGCAGAATTTCTCTGAGTTGGTGAGGGTCTCACCAAATTGCCAAGGCTGGTTTTGAATTTGTGATCCTCATGTCTTCGCCTCCCAAGTACTGGAATTACAGGTGTGCACCACCACACCAGGTGTGGGACTCTATTATCATGGTCTCTCTTGCATCTTTGTTTCTGCACAGGCTTTTCTCTGTTTAGAAGGCAGTTCACTCGTTTTCTTCTGAAAAAATTCTCATCAGATCATAAAGAGCTGAAAAAAGGCCTTTCCTCAATTCCCAATTGTGTATTTCCAGTTATAAATCCTCCAATTATATGTTTCACTTTTGTGTTCTGATCATACTCAATGTATCAACACCCATCTCTCTGTAGCATATCATTTACTTAACTGTTTACTCCTCTGCTTTGTTTAAACTCCTGGATGGCATAATCTCTATTTTACTTCTATTTCTAGAGTAACCTGAGGTTCTGGTATTTAGTAATTGGTCAAATATCTGCTGAAAATGTATAAATAAAACAATTATAACAACACTTTTAGTTACTAATCATTTTAAGCACTTACAAGGTAAGTACAAAGTGCTCATGTTATGTATGGTATCATTCAATTACAATAACCCTTGGACATTGGTACTATTTTTTTCTTTATTGCTCACATTTTTTAGTTTGACAGGAATGATAACTATATCAGCTGTATTTACAACTGAGAAATACTTTGAACTCCATGCTAAAGACCGTGGACTTCACTTTATAAATATTGACTAAAGGATTTTGAAAAGAGAAGCAAAATATATTTGACCTCTTATTTACCAAGTTATGTGAGGGCTATCTTGGAGAAGTAAGAGATTAGAGGCTCAGAGTCCTTTAGAGAACATTTCAAAATCCAGACAGGAAAGGATGAAGATATAACTCAATGAACAGCAGTGAAGATGGAAAGGCACGAGTGCTTTTAAGGTATATTGCAGATTAAAAGCCCACCGAATATTAGCATCAATGAGGATAGTGTTTTGGATGAGGAGATAGAAAAAAAGAAAAAAGCCCCAACAAATTATTTAGGTTATGGTGTCTGAAGCTTTGAGCTTCTTCACTACAATCGATTTAGGACACTGTCATCGGAGAGCCATATTGTAACCATAGAAACCCTGCTTATTTATTTAAAATAAATTTATATCACATCTGATTCCAAAGGTTGCATGACAACCCTTAGTGACAATAATGGTTTTTGTTTTGTTTGTTTTCAAAAAATAAGAAAATTATTCTTTTATTGTCAGAAAGAGCAGGCTCAAATTATTTATCACTTTCTTGTTAAAGAAACTTGATTTTCATTTTGTTCTTTTTCTCACACCACTTGCCTTATAGAAATCAAAACCTGGCATTCGATATCTGAAAACTACAAAAATTACAATGAATAGAAAGAGGGAACAAAGAAGTGGGAAAGGAGGCTACTGTCAAGTGTTACTAGCCAGATAACAGAAAAAGGAATCAAAGAGGATATGTATGAATGTGCTCTACCATGGTGTTTATTAAAATTTGGGCCTATGTAATTTTTATAATTTATTGTCAGCCACATGATCATTCTATGAAGCCCACAAAGAATTGAAAGGTTAATTTTAAACAGCTATTTCTAAAGACAAGTAGAAAGGAGCTTTGTGTTCCTTGATTCATTAGTTTCCATTTTAATCTAAACATAAGTGTAATAGTTTATAGTTATTTAATCTTTTGAGTAAGGTCTTTGATAGAAGACATATGAGTTTTTACCTAAAATAGTTTGTTCAGATTGCAATGGGTCAATATGTCCCAAGTGTGTTACATTGCATAAAATCTCTTTACTGTTTGCTAATTTTTACATGATAATTATATTATTGTTACACTATGATAATTATATACTGTTTCATTACATATATATGTGTGCACACACATATATAGTAGACATATAGAGATTGTTCTCTCCATGCATATGTATTCTCTCTATATACACAGAGCTGTGCACATACACATATATGAATCCCTTAGTGTGTTTTTGTAGAAGACCTTTACTTTAGTGCATTTACTTTCTTCTTGGTTATAATTTGCTTATTTGACTCTCATGATCCTATGCATATTAAAAGTCCCTAAGTAAAATATTTCAGGGCACATTAAGCACTATATAACATTTGGGGTGTATCTTGGTGTACAAATTAGAGAGTACCTGAAACCAACTAATAGTGGTTCTAGAATTTGTCTAAATATCTCCCCTCACTCACTCACTCTACCATCACCACCAATGACAGAAATGGTAAGGACTCCAGTTCCATAAGAAACAGATGCTTTCAACGAGGGGCTTGCCTCACAGTTATTTGCCTCACCTATGTGCTGTTGGCATCTAATTTGCTAAGCAAAATTTCTATTCACATATTGGCTGCTGCGGTACATTATGCAGAGCTTTGTTCAAGATCCACTTGTTTCCCCAGCTCCTGACAGTGAGTCTGATGAGTTTACCGCCTACTTCCTGTCCAGACTTGGCCAAGCAGAGCTGTCTCACCTTTACCCATGAAGTGACAGCCTAAATTCAAAGAAAGTACCTTTAGGGGGCTGCGATTTGTGGTCCATTTGTCTCCATTTGCATAGCTTCTGCAGGGTCATCCCAACTTGAAAGCAAGCCATGAGCTTTTCTGAGGTGTGTGTGTGTGTGTGTGTGTGTGTGTGTGTGTATTTGTGTGTGACACCAAGGGGACTCTATCTCTAAGATATACCCCTCCAGACCTATTTTATTTTTTATTTTGAAACAGGGTGTTATTAAGGTGCAGAGGACCTCACTAAATTGCTGAAGCTGGCTTCAAACCTGTGATCTTCCTGTCTCAGCCTCCCAAATACTGGGATCACAGGTCTGTACCACCACACCTGGCTCTAAGGCCTCTTTTGGAACTGTATGACAGTCTACCTTTACTTTTCCTCTAATCCTGTTACCTTCATTCTTCCACAGGGTTGTATCTGAGAGCACTTTGTGATAAAACTCTCATTTGAAAATCTCCATCGTCAGTATAACATGCAACAACATTTTTTGTTTGTTTTTTTAAGAAATTCTATTCTGTGTTCTGTTCAAATATGATTTTTAGAAAAGGAAGAAGCTACCCTGTGAAGAAAAGGTGATAAATGCAAAGGTGACATTATTTTGAAAATAGATATTTTGACTGTGTTTGAGATTATTGTGGGTCTGAGAGAATTATTTACAAATTACATGTACCTGGCATTAAAGCAAACTCTATGGAGTCCTTATTAGTATGCTCTGTCTCAGAATTTTGACCTATTAGTAAGTTGGCTCAACCAAAATTTCTTTCAAGATCTATTAAGCAATTAGGTAAATTGGAGGAAGAATAGAGCAAAGTTTATGTTTCTATTAATTTTACCTCAGTGTGGCCAGATGCTCAGATTCCTAAGTATTTGGATGTGAATATCGTGTGTGTGTGTGTGTGTGTGTGTGTGTGTGTGTGTGTGTGTGTTACTAGGGGTAGAACCCAGAGGCTTTCTACCTCTGGGCTATCCTCCCAGACCTATTTTATATTTTATTTGGAAACAGGGTCCCACTAAGTTTCTGAGAGCCTCACTAAATAGCTGAGGCTGGCTTCGAAGCTGTGCGATCCTCCTGTCTCAGCCTCCCAAGCGTGGGGATTATAAGCGTGTGCCACCACGCCCAGCTGAATATGTATATCTTTAAAATATTATTTTATATAAAGAGTTGGAGGAAACTAGCTAATTTTTAAAACTGCCAGGCAAGCCGGGTGTGGTGGCGCACACTTGTAATCCCAGCATTTGGGAGGCTGAGACAGGAGGATCATGGTTTACGGAAAGCCTCAGCTACTTAGTGAGGCCCTGTTTCAAAATAAAGAAAAAAAAAATGGGGCAGGAGGTATAGCTTGGAGGTCAAATGCCCCTGGGTTCCATTCCCAGACCTGCCAAAAAATTAATAAATAAATAATAAATACATAAAATAAAATTGCCGGGCATATTTCTAGTGTGTCTTTTGTGTGCTTGTTAACATTCTTTTCAAGATCATATAGTAACTTTTTCAAAAACTTTGTGTCACAGTCATTATACTTATTATTTTTATGATAAGGCTCTGTGTTAGCTTTGAACTTCATAATGAAATACCTGACATACTTACTACTTATGAAGTAAGAGAGATTTATTTGCTTTACATCTTTGGAGGTCCAACTCCAAGATCAGATTGGTTCCATTGGTTTGGAACCAATAATGACATGGGTGACATTATGGTAGGAACATATGTTGAAGTGACTGCTCATAGTTTGAATCAGAAAGCAGAGAGAGAGAGAAGAGAGAGAGAGAGAGAGAGAGAGAGAGAGAGAGAGAGAGAGAGAGAGAGAGAGAGAGAGAGAGAGAGAGAGAGAGAGAAAGAGAATGGGCAAAGCCTCCACATTCATTTTAAGGGCAATTCCCCAGTGAACTAATAACCTCCCATAAGTCTATACCTCTTTAAGTTCCACAGCCTCTTCATCTGAACCAAGACCAAGGTTTTGACACATAGATCTTTGGAGGGTACCATTTACATTGAAGTGATAGCATTCCATCCCTAGCTCCCAAAGGCCTTTGTGCAACTCACAGGACAAAAGGCCTTCACTCCATTACAAGGAGTCTTAATGTTCTTGTTTACAAGTCCAAGTCCAAAGTCTTCCCTAAAATTCTAGAGAAACTCACTTGTGAGCCCCAGTAAAAATCAAAACTCAAGTTAGTACTTCCAAGAGACAGTGAGTGATAAGACGGGGCACTCATTTCTATTCAAGGAGAGAATAGGAAACTAGACAGAATAGGCCCAAAGCAAGAGTGAAACCCAACAGGGCAAACATTCGATCCCAAAGCCTATGTCTGGCATCGAGAGCACACTGTGGTGAGAGGCAAGTTCCCAAGGACTTGCACTGTCTATCCTTTCTGCTTAGCTGGTTGCCACCCATGTGGCAACCCTTTGACTGGCTCTGCGAGTTGCTGGCAGGTTTCGCTAGCAGGTGGAGCATGATGCTGGCACCTCTTCCTGTGGTCTCCATTGCAACTTCACTCATACGACTCTGTTTCACACTACCTCATCAGGGGCTCCTTGCAGGGCTTATGAATCTGCAGCACACTTTCTGGTCTCAGTCATAAACTCAATGGAAGCTGCCATGACCTCATAACTCTTATGTTCTTTACACCTGCAAAATCAGTATTTTGTGGAAGATGCCAGAATGCTTCGCAGATGGAACACAGTAAAAACAAATCATGAGGCAGTCCTAGGCATGCAGAACATCCCTGGGATGTTTTCTGAAAGGATTTGTCCTGGGAAGGTCCTGAAACAAATTTGCACTTCCATAGCCATGAGCCTGACTGACATAAGAGGGCATTACATATTTCCTACTGTCCTAATGCAAAACAACTGCCTTCTGTCTTTTAGGTGCTAATCTCTTTAGCAAATGAAGCCCTCCTTGACCAATCTCTTTCAGGCTGGCTTTTCCCTCTTCTCCTGGTCAAGCTTCAAATGTTTCTGCTCTGTTCATTTTGCTCTTGATTCTCACTGTGAACTTGACTAAAAGCAGCCAATTATATCCAGTCCATCACCTTTAAGCATGGCCTTCCATAAAGTCTTCAGGCAAGATAAAATACAATCATTCTTTGTCTTGCCTGTTACTCAGTTTCCAATAAAATCTTCCTTTCACCCGAAACCTAATCACCATGGTCTTTATTATTCACATTCCTATTTTGTTTTTCTGAGCCTCTAAGGGATTCACTCATTAAATTCTGCTTATAGCATTTTAAGCTTTCTCTAGCTTGCATCTTCAAACCTTCCCAAATTTTTTTCATAAACCAGTTTCAGAGGCTCTTTCATATCTTCAAGCAAAACTACAACATTGGTGCCACTTCTGGGTATCGATTTTCTGTGATAGTTTCACATCGATATATCAAAATACCTTACACAGGATACTTAGGAAATTAAGAAAGTTTTCTTTGGCTTTTGAATCCAAGATAAAGTAGGCCCACTGGCTCGGGCCTTTGGGAAGGGTTGTGCATCCTGATGGAAGTGCATGTTTGAGTGCTCACATTTTTAGAAAAGAAGCAGAGGGAGAGAGGACTAGTACAGTTCCAGGAGTTCTTTCAGGTGCACACCACAATGGTCTAAATACCTCCTCTAAGGCCCGAACACCTAAAGTTCCACAGTGTCTTCCAGTAGCACTACCCTGTGGACGCAGATTTTACCGCACGAACCTGAGAACAATATCCATATTCAAATCATAGCTTTCTCCAACCCCAGATCTTAGCAAATGGGTATAAAAAGTGTACTAGAATTATTGTACAAGGTCAACATTTGAGCTTTCAAATGTTATATATATGATAGAATCTCATAACAAGCTTAGCTTTTTTTGTATGTTTCACACAAAACATACTTTTCTTCATTCTATCTTCACCAAATAAATAAAAAATAATATCCTATCAAATCTATTGAAGAAAAAGTATTTGTGGATGTTTTGAGGATTTTATCTATGAATAAAATTTGTATAAACACATTTGCAGTTCTAAAATGTTTCTTTGAAATATTGTTTTCATTAATATATTTACATAAATATGCATGCATTCACATATTTACATGCACATATACATATTTGTGTAATACATGTATGTAAATATATGTATTGTAAATATATACACATATGTAAAATAACTCAAAATTAGAGTTAATAATGTGTGTGGCCGGGAGTGGTGGTCCACATTTGTAATCCCAGCATTTGGGAAGTTGAGACCAGAGGATCGCGGTTCATGGACAGACTCAGGTACTTAGTGAGGCCCTCTGCAACTCAGTGAGACTCTGTTTCAAAATAAATAAAGAATATGAGCGTCATGTATTAAACTACCTCTCAAAATAAACAAAAAATTTTTTTCTTAATGTGTAATTACTGAGAAGTTAAATTCAAAATATTTCCTAGATTCTATGAGGTTTTCATTAAATAGTAACCATCTTAAAACCTAAATAAAATTATATTTGATTGATTCTCTTTAATAATTAAAGAAATAATGAAATTTTAATCTTCATAAAAGTTGATGGTTGAATGTAGAATAGATCTGAAACCTGTATGCTCAGTATACTTTTACTAATCTTAATAGTTGATATAGACACAAGAATGGAGCAGGAAGCTACAATTAATTAATATAAACTAATAGATTACTAAGAAACAGAAAAGAAAGAAAAAGTCCAAATTATATTAGAAAAGATAGTTAATTTTTAACAAATTAATTAGCTTTTTTTTTTTTTTTTTTTTTTTTTGCAGGTCTGGGGATGGAACCCAGTAGCATTCGACCTCCAAGCTACACCCCCTGCTCTATTTTTTATTCTTTATTTTGAAACAGGGCCTCACTAAGTAGCTAAAACTGTCGAAGAACTGTGATCATACGGTCTCAGCCTCCCAAATACTGGTATTACAAGTGTGTGCCACCACGCCCGGCATTAATTAAAATTTTTAAGAAATTAATTAATTAAGAAACTAATTGAGAAAAAAGATAAAGTGTATGTATCAGCAACACTATTTCTTTGCTATATTTCACTAAATTTGTAAAAAAAAAGTTTTTAATGCACATATATAGAAATAGAAGAAAAAATAGAAGAAAATATATTTGTTTAATATTTGTTATCTGCATTATATTTTTACTTTCTTCTTTGCTTGTCATCACAAAAAGTCCAGTGTAAAGTTGAAGTATAAGAAATAGCTATATTTTCTAGTCATTTGTGTGTGTGTGTGTGTGTGTGTGTGTGTGTGTGTGTGTGGTACTGGGGATTGAACACAGGGAAATTCTATCTTCAAGCAACATCCCAGCCCTTTTATATTTTGTTTTGAAACAGGGTCTTGCTAGGTTACTGTGAGCTTCACTGCATTGCCGAGGCTATCCTCCAACCTGTGATCCTGCTGTCTCAGCCTCTCAAGTACTGGGATTACTGGGATGTACCACCATGCCTGGCTATTTTCTGATTTTTAAATATAACTTTCCTCCTTGAAAATTGCACAGTTTGAGGGAAACATGAAACATAAAATTGAAACATGAAACATGGATATTGAGTCTGTCTCCTCACATATAGCCAAATAAATGATTACTACTATCTCTACTGATTGTAGAAAAATATTTGAGATTATACTTACTATTCTGGAGAACTTAAAACCAAGGAAAAATATCTGGCTTGTGGAAAATTTTTAACGCATGGAGTGGTTGAAGGTGGGAAAAGCCAATGAAAATTGGCTCTCTATACACGGGTATGTTCCAAAGTTTAGTAGTGACATTGAATCAGCACTTCTGTGTTGTTTCCAACCATCCCTTCTTACCACAAAGCAAAAGCAAAATGATTACCAAAAAAATTAAAAAGCTTCCTCACAACAAAAGGAAACAATTAAGAGCCTGAATAGAGTATATACAGAATGAGAAAAAAAATCTTTGCCAGCTGCTCCTCTGATGGAGGACTAATATCTAGAATATATAAAGAATTACAAAAATTTAACATTAAGCAAAATAACCCAATCAAAAATGGGCAATTGCACTGAATTGATACCCTCCAGTTTAATTCAATATTATTATTTAATAGTATAAAATGAATAACATATTCTTAAACATATTTTTCAAATTATTATGCTATTTCCTCAAACTTTTATGCAAAATAATAATTGTGCATTAATTATTTATATGCTCAAAACTATTACCTTACAACCATTATCTTTGTTAAAAACTTTCTAGCCAGGCATGGTAGTGCACACTTGTAATCCCAGTGTTTGGGAGGCTGAGACAGTAGGATCCAACCTCAGCTACTTGGTGAGGTCCTTTGCAACTCAGTGAGACCCTGTTTCAAAATAAAGAATAAAAAAGAGGGTTGGGGGTAGAGCTCAGAGGTAGAATGCCCCTGGGTTCCATCTCCAGTACCACAAGAAAACCCCACACAACAACAACAACAACAACAACAACAACAACAACAACCACCTTTCTAAAAACCAGACTGGCAATTTAGCTTTCTTTCTTTTTTTTTTTTTTTCAGGTCTGGGGATGGAACCCAGGGGCATTTGACCTCCAATGCCCTATTTGATACCCCCTGCCCTATTTTTTATTCTTTATTTTGAAACAGGGTCTCACTAAGTTGTAGAGGGCCTCACTAAGTAGCTGAGGCTGTCCGCGAACTGTGATCCTACGGTCTCAGCATCCCAAATGCTGGGATTAAAAATGTGTACCACCATGCCCAGCTTTAGCTTTCTTATAAAGTATTTTGTTATAGGGGTAAATCATATAAATAAATGAGTAGGTAGTGAATTGAAACTCAGGTATTTTTGCAACAATCAGTTATGTCAGCTGACTGCAGGATTATATAGCATTTTAGAAGATCACATAGGGTGGGCCTTGCCTAAAGTATATGATCATGCTTTTAGATATTGAGGTGCACTTGGCAAAATTAGTGCTGGGTCATGAAGAATAACCATTCTTCACAGAAGGCTATTGAATAGCTCCATAAGTGGGGGTTATACAATAGCCCAAAGATAAAATTAGCAATATTAGTTTTAAATGTATGTATTATATTGGAAATTATATAATACAAATTTCAAAACAGAATTATGAAAGAGATTTGAAAACTTTGAGAATGATGGCAATCAATTGTTCAATGCTACCATAAAATTTTAGGTTGATTCCTGAAAAACTATAACATCGAGAAGGGTTGTATTCTGTTTATCTTCCTAAGTATTCTTCAATATTTGCTTCCAATAAATAATTAAGTTAACCTCCTGAGCTGAAACACTGTATTGAAAAATGATGGTTTTCATCAATTTGATGCAGAACTGCTGTCGATGGTATTATTTGGCCTGAAGTTCAACAGAATAGGAAAGGATATAAATATCTTTTTCTTATTGTGACTGTATATTGAGAAAATAAGAAAACTTAGAGATGACTAAAATTGATATCATTTTATGTCATTTTATAATAAAATATTTTAGTACTAAAATATATATTTTTTGCAATTCTAGGGCACAACCATGCGGTAAAGCTCTGTGATCTATGCAAAGGTCATACATTTTACCTTAAGATCAGAGATGCTTAGGAATGATTTCATATTAGTGCATGTATGTCTACAAAAGGTTTCTTTGTATCCCACTATGATGTATGAATACAGTGCACCAATAAAAAAAAAAAAAAGAATTACCTGTGAAGCTTTTGAAACGACTGTGGCCTAGAACTCACCTGTACACAGTAAATTTGAAGTTCTGGAAATTAAACACAGAATGCAGTATTTTTATAAAGCTTTGGGAATTAAACACAGAACATAGTATTTTTATAAAGCTTTCCAGGTGATTCTCATGGCTAGCTAGGTCTGAGTTCCTCTGAATTAAGGTACTTTAAGTTATTTTCTTTCCCTTTTCATTTTTAGTTTTCACTTTTTATTAGATACCATGTCTTATTTACTAAAACAGAGGTTTGACTTTTTAAAAATGACTTAGCATTATAACTAATTAGTGGCTAATACATTTTAAAACAATATGAGCTGGGCTCAGTGATGCATGCTATAATCCTAGCACTTGGGAGGCTGAGACGAAAGGATATCAGGTTAGATGCCACTGTGTGGCTACTTAGTGAAGCCTTGTTTCAAAATAAAAACTAAAAAGCACTTCGGGGTGGGGGAGCAGTAGCTCAACAGTAGAACACACCTGGCTTCCATCCCCAGTGCCACATATACAAACAAATTAAAACAATATGATGTTAACACACATTATATTCCATACAACATAAAATAATCTAACATTTACATTCAGTAAGAAGCTTTCTTTTGATGTTCAATTAACTAATTTTTTAAAAAATCAATTAATAATAGCTTATAAGTTTCAGCACATTAAGCATTTCAAGAAGTCACTGTAGTCTAGATTTTATGCCACTACTTTTAGAGCTTTACCTTGCCCTTAAGCAAGGAATTACAGCTTAAATTTGTCATTTAACTAATTGGTACTTAAGCCATTTGAATTGAGTTGTCCTCATTCAATTATAATTCAGGTAATGAGATTGTCGGCTACACAATCCTCTTTCAGACTCTTTTTCTCAGTACCCTTTGGAACTTGGAAGACTAAAAGAAATAACTGTCTTCAGCTTCCCGTTACTTTTAGGGTGATTGAATCATAAGTTGTGAGTGGAAATAGAACTGGTTCTACCTGTAGACTCCATCCTCCCTCATTCTAGAATCATATCTGTGATTTGTGTTTCTTTTTTTATATTTAATTAACCCTTGGTTAAAAGATGCCATTCTTAACTGATATTTACAAGGTATAGTGATAGGAAGTTTGCACATTAGTTTTGGTATGAATTTTTATGTAATTGCTATGACAGCTCTACGAGTCGATTGTTATTCTTGTTCTCTCAGATGAAGAGAGGATCTTGGATTAAATGCTTTTCTTAAGCGTTCTCAGCTAAGGAATGGTAGTATGGGAACTTGAATATGGTATTCTGAATCCAAGCCTTTTTATTTTCTACTGTGCCATATACTGACTTTTTTTTTTTTTTTTTTTTTTTTTTTGGCGGTACTGGCGTTCCTGGAAGCCCTTCTACCTCCGGGCTACACTCCCAGACCTATTTTTATATTTGTATTTGGAAACAGGGTCACTTAAGCCAGCGCGGCTGGCTCCAAACCTGCACAATCCTCCTGTCTCCACCTCACAAGCGTGGGGATTACAAGTGTGCCCAACTATGCCCGGCATATACTGACATTTTTGACACTGGCAGATAATGCATATTACAACTTTTGATATTTTGTGATGAGAAAACAGAAGTCGTTCACTGTACATTTAATTATCTAATGACATAATTTTTCACCATTATAAAGAAAGCTATCTTTCCCCCCCATATATCTAAAAAAAGCATTCTATTGTGTCTTCTATATTTATGCCACAAACAGGTAACTACTATGCTGACTGTCCACATATGTAAGGCATAATACAGATGATGAATAAGGATTTGAATTTGCAATCTAAGTACCCATGAAATTCACTTTGGAGATTATAACAGAATTAAAGCAGGTTTAGAACTTCTAAGTTGAAAGCCTATTTTCTAGATCCATTATTGCTAACTTCAAAAGAATATCAATGACTGGGAGGATTTTCTATTTCCTGGGGTGGGAGGAGTTTCCCTCAAAGCTTTAGATAGGGGTGAGTTTTTCAAACAATTCTTAGAGTGATAGCTTTTTTATTTATATATGAAAAATCTTGCAAATAAGTGATTAGATGTTGAATTTATTCACATAAACTCTAACAACTCCAAGCAATATTGTGCCCTTTGTCATTATTTTTGAGTCTGCTTTGCCTACTAAGCTTTGAATTTGTATCCTATCTATATAATAACTTCCGGGTATCTTGCCAGGACAACAATATTAACATGCTTAAAACCAAAGTATCCTTCTCTCTCATGTATTCATTCTCCTTGAAAAATAGGCAGATATACCTATAGTTGAATTCCCTGTCTCAGTGAACCGCATCATCATTCATGGGTGATGATGTGATTCACTGAGAATCAAACATTCTGAACATAGACATTATCCTCCATTCCTTCAACCTTCTACCTTTAAATCTTAACATCGTCACTTCTTAAGTCTTAACGTGGTACCATCTGCACCTGTCTTGAGTAGTACCTTCTCTACGTTAGTGGTGGTAACTCTCAGCTATTTACCTTTTCAACTGAATGGAAAAATCACATCATCTTTCTCATCTTTCCCTTTTCCCAGGTTGTTCTCACTTATTGCAGACTGTACACCATGACAAGGAAACTTTGAGCCCTTTCGCTTCCCATATCCATTAAATGTTTACTACATGTTTAGGATTAAATTTAACATAAGATCCTTATCCATCTGAGTTACTTTCATTTCTCACACCAACCAAACAGCATGACCTAGCTATGCAAGTTTCCTTTCATTCCTTCCCCGGTTATTTTGTCATAAAAGGTTCCTCCTTCTTCAGTGGGGCTATCCCTGACTTTCCACACTAGTGGTCTTCCAATCACTATTTTTATTTTTTGCAGGTTTGGGGATGGAACCCAGGGCTATTTGACCTCTGAGCTACACCCCCTGTCCTATTTTTTATTCTTTATTTTGAAACAGGGTCTCACAAAGTTGCAGAGGGCCTCACTAAGTAGCTGAGGCTGTCCGTGAACCGAAGTCCTCCGGTCTCAGCCTCCCGAATGCTGGGATTACAAGCGCGCACCAGGCTTTTTCCAATCACTTTTCATCATGTCTTTTTGCTTTAACTACATGTACAATTTTCACAACTTGTTCTGTCCTTTATTTGTTCAACATTTACCCCTTATTGGACTAAAAATTCTCGACTTCATGTAACTTGCTTGCCATTCTATTCTCAGGTCACAGGTCAATGATAGAAATGTAGTAAAGTATAAACTTTTGTTTTGTGAATTTTATTTTTCTGCTGGAAATGGTCTGTATCTTTTTCTTTTCTGGAGACTTTTTCCGGATTATTTAAGACATATTTCAAATAAAACTTTTTCTTAGCAGGGCATGTTGGCGCATGCTTGTAATCCCAGTACTTGGGAGGCTGAGACAGGAGGACTGTGTGGGTTTGAAGCCAGCCTCGGCTCTCAACAACTCAGTGAGAACCTGTTTCCAAATAAAGAATAAAATATAGGGCTGGGGGTGTAGCTCGGAGGTAGAATGTCCCTGGATTCTATCCCTAGTACCACACACAGAAAAAAAAAAATATATATATATATATATATTTTATATATATATATATATATATATATATATATATATATATATATATATATACTTTTTCTTGATCATCTTGGTGGGTAGTACTAATTGGCCCTTTTCTTTTGTTTTCTAAACATTCAGAATCTTCCATTATTATAAGTCATCAATTTCTGTGAGATCAGTAGATTGCAAACCTTTCAACATCTCAAGCTCAAGTTATGAGTTGTCTGTTTTAAGTGTCTGCTGGTATCAATTATAGTAGGTTGTCATGAGTGCTGCCAATATGTTTAGGAAATATTGTATATATTATAGCTTAGCAAAAAAGTATGGCTTATTTTTATAATGACAATTCTATTTTAGTAATACATTTCTTAATTTTGTTAATACTCATAGTGAGATCATTATGCAGTAAATGTAACAGACAGCTATTGAATATCAGAATAAAGTTTTCAACCCTTTCACAGAAGAGGTTATAATAAAAAAAAAATTGGCAGTACTGGGGTTGGAACCTAGGGGAATTCTACCTCTGAGCTATGCCCTAGCCTATTTTTTATTCTTTATTTTGAAACAGGGTCTCGCTGAGTTGCAAAGGGCCTCACTAAGTAGCTGTGGCTGTCCGTGAACCCGGATCCTCCTGTTTTAGCTTCCCAAGTACTGGATTACAAGTGTGCGTCACCATGCCTGGCTAGAGAAGAGGTTATAAAGAACACAGATAAACCACTGGCATAGTACAATATTAGAACATTTAAGTGCACAGATAGAAAAACATTGTAGAAAACTGGTAAAGTATCTTCAATTTATGATTCTAGTAAAACAACTGCCATGTGCATTATTTAAAGAATGTATAAGTATTCATCTATAAAATATTTAACCTCGTAGAACTTTTGGAATTCCATAGGATTTAAATTTATTTGGTAACTGTAAGCCCAGGATTTTGTTTTGTTTTGGTATGGTTTTAAGGTTAAAAAAGATGAAGAAAAGCTGGACATGGTGGCTCACGCTTGTAATCCCAGCATTTGGGAAGCTGAAACAGGAGGATTGTGGTTTACAGACAACCTCAGCTTCTTAGTGAGGCCCTTTGGAATTCAGTGAGACTTTGTTTCAAAATAAAGAATAAAATATAGGCCTTGGGGTGTAGCTGGGAGGTAGAATGTCCCTGGGCTCCATCCCCAGTACTGCAAAACAAACAAACAAACAAACAAACATATGAAGAAAAAGGCAAAATAAACTGATAATGAGAAATAAATTATATTGTATTTACAATATAATAATGTAATATTGTGCTGGCCATTGCTTTATGATGAACTTCAGAGAGAAGCAACCAGATGCCTGGCCTAGACAAACTGGAAAGCCATCAGTAGGGTGATTTTTAAAAGATTATCTCAGAACAATCCACTAGCACAAAAAAGAAGATATCTTTCAGCATATTTTATGTTCTGTCTTCAACTGGTCTATTTTCCTATATGAGGACTTAACTCCCCCATATTTCTGGTTGGCACCAGCCTGGAGGTCTCCAGCAAAACCATACTCTATACCTTATGATAAAATGCTTTATTGGTACCTAAGAAGTTGCTTGAGAAGCCATCCATTTTCCAATTGCAGGATCTTGGCTCTCACGCATGAAACTTTATGGCTTATGGCCCATATGAAGTAATTTGCAGGTAATTCTAGTGTTATAAGTAAACAAGAGTGCAAGGGACAGGGGAGATCAAGAGAATCTGAGGAGAAACCTATGCTCAGTACAATTCACATCTTAATTTATTCAGACTTATTCACATCACCCATTATATTTGTTTTCTCCAATGCAGTAGAGAGCTTTCATTCTTTATGAGAATAAAATGTAGTAAATTCTCTAAATAGAAAGTTATATGTTCAATCAACAAGAGTTCCCTTCTGGTGGTGGTGGTTCCTATCTTAAGTCAGAAGTGTATATGAAATGATCTATAATTATCACTGCTACAGCTGGTCCTTGGCTCATAATTACTTCACCTTACTTCTGGGATGCCCAATTTTAGATTGTCCCCAAATTGTCTGGCCTTAACTATTTCCTGGTGTGTAATCCCGAGTTTCACCACTGAGGCTATGAACCTTTATTTGCTGTTTTTTTTGGGGGGGTTGTTGTAAATGATATAACTGTCTACTGACAGTTATCACCATATGGAAGTATGGAAATCACTCGATTCTAGATATGTCTTTCTTCACTTTTCAATAGTAGTGACTATAGTCCTTCATTATAATTAGGACTAAATTTCTTCAACCCATAAGTAGTAACTTTCTTGGCCTGGGGTTCACAAGTGAGAAGATGATAGTTGTATTTTCAAGATCTGCGAAACCCTTATAGCAAACCATAGAGTATCTTCTTTTCTAAGAAATAAGACTTTTAATCTACTTGAGCCTAATGTCATGGGGGTAGACATAAAACACAGTTTTTTTATTGGTATTTGTTTGTTTGTATTTTCAAATGAATACCTAGATGTTGGAGAGAGACCACTGTTGCCATATGTATCTTCTGATAAAGTGAATTCTATGAAAATAAAAATAAGCAGTGATTTTACTCATTCAATCACCCATTATCTCACTTGTCATGCTTAGTACATATACACCAGTGACTTAAGGTAAAGACAAGACAAAAATGACAAATACAGACTTAGTTTATATCCTCATGGTACTCACATTGGGAAGGCACACATAGAGTTTCAACTCCCTAAGTTAGAAGTGAGTCTTTTATGGGTACTAATGAAAGTATACTAGATCCCAAAACATTGTGCTCAAAGGAGGCAGGAAGTAGGGTTAGAGAGACAGGATGTGATGATCAAAGGTCCAATATTAGTAACATTCTTGGGAAAATGAGCAGCAATGTGAGCAAGAGGTCATGTAAAGAAGAGTTTTGTCTCTGGCAAATATTAAACACTCAATATTCTTTTTTAGAGTAAATAGGAAGGTTGGAATAGAATTGAGACTGTAAGCCTGGTGTGGCATTGCGTGACTAATACAAGTACTTAAAAGGCTGAGATAGGAGGATCACAGGTTGAAGACCAGCCTCAGCAACTCAGGTAGCAAGACCCTGTATCAAAATAAAAATAAACATCCAGCTACAGCTCAGCAGTAGAACAACTTTGAGTACCACACAAACAAATTGAAGATCTAAAAGATGTGTTTGATGAAGAAAGTTTTGCATTGGTAGCATGAAGAATGAGCACTTCCTCTATTATAGCTTAGTTTTCTACTACAGGTATGTAACTGGGAATGAAAGAAAAACTGTTTGCCAAGGCAATGTGTACCTGTGGCAAAAAGAGAAAAGAATCTTAGTGGAGATGTCGATGCCAAGGAACTGAGAGACTTAGATATTTGATGGGTAATCTGTGGGAATGTTGAAGCTACTAAAAATATGTCAAGAATTGGGAGCTGGAAATTTTGGAAAGTTTTGTAAAGATGCTATGGAGTGATACTCACGGAGAGTAGGAAGTCAGCCTTGTTTGAAAAGATCTGGGGACTGCAAGGCAATGTCAAATATCTAGCAGGGATTTCTGGAACAAATTTCCAAGATGAGTCAATCAACTTTGCTGAGCAAGTATAGACATAAATAAATGGTTACTTTTTCTAGGATATTCAAAATTAAAGAGAAAAATGTCAAGGAAAACAATTTTTGTGTGGTAAGTTCTGAATACAAATAATGAGTTAGACAGGAATGGAACCCAGAAATTTATGTCAGAAAGAGATTGAGTGGATTCATGTACTGAGGTTTTGAAGAGCTGCAGGTTTGAATGGGATGAAGTAGTGAGTTTAAAAGATTGGAGATGTTCACAAGGGACCTAAAGAGAGAGTCTTGGGGTCAGGGCTTTGCACGGTCCAAGTTGCAGAAAAGGACAAAGATGACTGTTTGCCAAGGCGATGTGCATCTGTGTCAACAAGAAAAAAAGAATCTCAGTGGAGATGACAATGCCAAGGAACTGAGAGACTTATATATTAGATGGGTAATCTGTGGAGAAGTTGAAGCCACTAAAAATTTGTCAATAATTGGGAGCTGGAAATGGTGGCACAAACTTTTAATCTCAGCATTTGGGAGGCCGAGACAGGAGGATCGCGGTTCGTGGACAGCCTTAGCTATTTAGTAAGGCCCTTTGCAACTCAGTGAGACCCTGTTTCAAAATAAAGAATGAAAGATAAGGCTGGAGGTGTAGCTCAATGGTAAAATGCCCCTAGGTTCTATCCCCAGTACCAAAAAAAAGGAAAGAGGAAATGGGCAGAAGAAAACTGGGGTGGGGACAAGAAGGAGAACTTTGAAAATGAGAAGGTGAAAACAGTAAGGGCCTGTGTGGGGGAGAGGAAAGAAGTGACGTAGTCAGACATGTGTCTCAAAGCCACAGAATTTTCATTTTCAGTAAGGAAGTTTATGATAAAGAATACTCTCACCCTATCTTTTGGCTCTGAAGTGCATGGACTCCAAAAGAAAATTTAAGCTATTTTAGAAAGACTGCAGGTGAAATGTTGTCCTTCAGGAGATAATAGTTTAGTTGTAATATTTTTCCTAATTTAAAAAATAAAAAGCTGACATTTCAAAGGTGATTTTGAAACAACAAAGCCATCATTTTCTCTTTGTTATTAAAATCTGTGTGGCTAAATTCTTCATTTTATTAGTATGACTTTTGCCCATTCAACTGCTATTTTAATTGAATAGCAGTGCCAGTTTGTGACAATGTTGCAAACAGTTATCTATAAGCCATATTTTAATGTCACAAATAAGTACTCAAAACATGGCAAATTTTATATGTTTAATTTTTATAATATAATTGTAATTTTCTCCTGCTTTGGTGATATTTTATAAATCACTAATACTAGGTTAGAGGCATATAGCTTGGATTGAGTCTTACTTTTACTTGTTAATGTTTTATATTGGACAAGTAACTTCTATATCACAATTTCTACTCTTTTTTAAAATAAAGTAATACTTGCTTTATGTAATTTGAAGTACTTATACTGTAGAATTAAGAACATAGTGATTTGCATGAAATTATTCTTTAATAAGTTGTACAGATGAGACACATTATGTAAACTGGTTGTTTTAATTGTGCATAGTATCCAAAAATTACAAAAATATCATAGCACCTACACTTCTGTAGTCTTACTTGCAATGAGTGGCCGAAGGACTCATACTGGGAATAATCATATTCTGCAGAATGGGATTCAGTCTACATTCTTCTGCGAAAGGATCAATGGTCGTCTCATTAGCTGAGTAATGAAACCATGTAACTGCCCTTCGTAGAACTGCCTTATGGGATTTGAATACCCCCTATTCAGGAGGCTGCTTCCTAGGAAAACTGTGATGACATCACAATGGGCCGTATGTCTGTGTTGCTGATACATGTTTGGAGTTTTAGCATTTTGAGATCTTGTTATTTAACATGTTTATATTGTTCTGGCTATGCACAGGTAAGTGATCATGCATGCTGATAGCACAGCCTTCAGTGGTCATAACTTCCAAGTAATGCTTCAAGAGGCTGAATACTAAGATGTATTTTACACTTTGGTACTGGAGTGGCCTCAGGATTCTCTGAGTGATTTGCAATCACTAAGGGAAGCATACTACCTAGCAATTGCTTATACCGTTTTTCCTATTGTTAGGAGAGTCAAAATATCCCCATGACTTTCTGTAGTTACTACACGGCATCCAGCAGAGTCTACATGTAATGTAAAAAGCCTTGTCATACTGGCACAGAAATCAGCTTCAAAATGAAATAAAATGTTAGCAAAACGGTCCATAACCATGTGTGTTTTGGGGGATTTTAACTAACCAGTTGGTTTATATTGATAGTCATTTTCCCTTCAAATTCCTTACTTGCTGGAATCATCAAGGTAAATTGGCAGCATATATTCACCCAAGACACACTTTTATAGCTTCTTAATTATCTACTCGAGATGAGACACTCCCATCCTCAACATCAATCCCCTTTCTAAAGAGTTGTTCCAGAGCCATTGCTTACTCTCAGGAGCAAATCCTTTGCACTATAGTGGAAGTTTACTGCTTCTATTTTCTATAATTTACTGGACAGATGTGTCCAATCTGCCCTTTTGTGCTCCTGGATTTGGGTTCCTTCTGTATCTCCCCATTCTGCTTTCCACTCTGGTATTTCCTGTGGTTTTCAGATATCTCTATTTAATCCCTGGCTGTGTGTAGGGGAATGGAAGCAGAATTGGAATTTTCACCTAGAATTTCAACTTCTCTGTTCCCCTGTCACCATCCTGAGGTTCTGGGTGAAATTTTATACTCATGCTAGCACGTATTATGACTCACCTGGGGGATACAAGAGCTGCTACCACTGCATTTTTTTTTTTTTTTTTTTGCTGGTGACTCTGTATGTGCTTGGGAAAGTGAAACATCGTTCACCCTTCTTGCATAGGATTGTCACCATGTCCAGCCTCATGAAACTACATGTAGCTTAACAATACCTTATTTGCATGTTTTTAATATGCAGTTTCCTCTTCTTGGGTCATAATCCCTGTCTGCTTGTCCAATTCTTCTGGATCCATTAAGAAACAGCTTATAGCCGGGCATGTTACTTGGGAGGCTGAGACAGATTAAAAGTTCCTGGCCAGCCTCTGCCCACTTTTTTATTCTTTATTTTGAAACAGGGTCTCACTGAGTTGCGAAGGACCTCACTGAGTAGCTGAGGCTGTCCGTGAACCGTAATCCTCCTGTCTCTGCCTCCCAAATGCTGGGATTACAAGCATGCGCCACCACGCCCGGCTGATGAGACCTTATTTCAAAATACAGAATACAAACTAGGGCTGGGGGTGTAGCTCAGAGGTAGAATACTCCAGGATTCAATCACTAGTATCACTAAATAAATGAATGATAAATACGTATAAAATAAAAAGAAACAGTTTATAATCTAACATCGTGGTTTTAAAATATATCTTCTTTCTGTAACGACAGCACTATATGTTTAATAAAGAAGATGCTATACACAAATCTATTGTAGTTTTTAGTTTATTTCTTTTTTCCTTTCATTTATCTGGTTTTTGAGAAGATGAAAAATAATGTTTATCTTTTCATCCGTAACACCTGGCCTAGCACCTAGCATATAATCCCTAGCACCTGGTTCTTTATCTTGCATAAGCTGTCCTGTTATAATGGAGAAATCTGAGGAGCAGAGGTATGAAGGGATTTTTTTTTCAAGGTTAAAAATTCTGATGCAGGCACAGTTCACACTCTGTCTTATGACTCTCAAAATCAACCTACTAGCCAGGCGTGGTGACGCACGCAATCCAAGCATTTGGGAGGTTGAGACTGGAGGATTAGGATCACGAACAGCCTCAGCTATTTAGTGAGGCCTTCTGCAACTTAGTGAGACTCTGTTTCAAAATAAAGAATAAAAAAAATAAAAATAAAATCAGGCAGGGGGTGTAGCTCGGAGATCCATTGCCCCTGAGTTCCATCCCCAGACCCCCTCTGCACACAAATCAACCTAACTTCTAATGAAAATCAAATAAAACATTTCTTCCAGAACTACATTGATTCTTTTTTTGTTTTATTCATTTAACAAGTATATATTGAGACTATTTTTTGTACTCTGATTTGCCACATGAAGGAAATCAAAGATAAATCACATACATGGTACCTGCCTTCAAAGTCTTTACCGTCTCATATATATTCCCATGCTCAGTTCCGCACTATTTATAATAACCAAAAACATGGAAACAACCTAATGGTAGACAGCTGTTGAATAGATAAGGAAAATGTGATGGGTAGACACAATGAAATACTATTCAGCCATAAAAATGATGAAATCCTATCACTGGTGATGACATGGATGGAACTGGAGATAATTTTATGTTTTTCTTTTTTATAAAGTAAAATTAGACACAGAAGGACAAGGAGTGTCTCACTTATATGTGAAATACAGATGATGTGTATCTAGTAGATTCCCTAGCAGAATGGTAGAGAATGGAGAGTAGGGGGAAGGGAAAGATGTGGATAGGTTGATTAAGGTGCAAAATAGGCACAAGTTCTGGCTGGCTATTGCTTAGTAGGGCAATTATGTATAATGTAATGATCCATATTATTCCATAATCTGGAGGTGCGTTATAAATTTCATCAGACTAAAAGAAATGATTTTGAATTTTTTTTTTTTTTTTGGTACTGGGGTTCCTGGAAACCCTTCTACCTCCGGGCTATACTCCCAGACCTATTTTTTAATACTTTTTTTATTTGGAAACAGGGTCTCTTAAGCCAGAGACTGGCTTCAAACCTGCGTGATCCTCCTGTCTCTGCCTCCCAAGCGTGGGGATTACAGGTGTGCACCACCACGCCCGGTGAGTTTTTTTTTTTTTTAACCATAAAGAAATGATAAATACTTGAGATCTGTTTAACCTGACTTAAATATTACCCAATGTATACATGTATTGAAGCACCCCATGGTATCCAATAAATATGTACAAATTTTGTTTTTATGCATTTTAAGTTAAGAAATAAGCTTAATTTTTATTTTTTATGTATTTAATTTTTTTTTCTTTTTTTAGGTCTGGGGATGGAACCCAAGGGCATTCAACCTCAGAGCTACACTGCCTGCCCTACTTTTTATTCTTTATTTTGAAACAGGGTCTCACTGAGTTGCAGAGGGCCTCACTAAGTAGCTGAGGCTGTCTGCGAACCTCTATCTTCTGGTTTCAACCTCCCGAATGCTGGGATTACAAGCGTCTGCCACCATGCCCAGCTAAATTTTTATTTTTAATATATTTAATTTTTTTTGCAGGTCTGGGGATGGAACCCAAGGGCATTCAACCTTGTAGCTACACCACCTGCCTACTTTTTATTCTTTATTTTGAAACAGGGTCTCACTGAGTTGCGGACGGCCTCACTAAGTAGCTGAGGCTGTCCGTGAACCACGATCCTCTGCTCTCAGCCTCCCGAACGCTGAGATTACAAGAGTGCGCCTAGCTTGTATTTAATTTTTATACTTTTATTGGTTCAATGTAATTAATATCACAGTGAAATTCAAAGTGATACAAATACACAAAGTTTAACTTGATTTACAGAATTTTTATGATCTCATTCTTTCCTCAATTACCTCTTGGTTATACTGGTTTCCTTGCTCCAGCTTAATTATTTATTTCTGATATGTACCATACAGAGCTCACAGTCCTCCTATTTAAAACCCAATATTTATCTAGGGCATCATGGATATTTATAACTCTTCTACCATCAACTCTTTCATACTATCTGTTTTGCCTTTTTCTACATTCTGCTTCTGTCCAGCAAGAAAGTGAAAATAATCTATTAGGGGATTCAATTTTCCTATCATAACCCCTAAAATGAACATGGGAAGTAGTAAATAACTGTTTATTCTAAATTAAAAGTAAACAAAATTCTATGCACCTTCGTCAAGCACAGATGAAAGGAAGCCAAATAAGTTTTCCTATACTTCCTGCCCAGATTCTCCATTCAGCATCTATTTGCAGACAGCTGAATTTCATTAAAAAATTCAATCAGGGAGAATGATTTTTAGTTTGGAAGAGAGTGCTTGGTGTTTTGCTTTTGTCTTCTTGGAAAACAGGTTAGGATTTTAGATTCTTTCTTCAGGCCTACTGTGAAGGTTCCAAGGAAACATAGGAAGAAGGAAAAAGAAGACTATCTTCCTTAGACGAAAGCTCCTTGAAATGTAGCACCATTCAATGTCATTTGACTAGAATTCAAGGAGAGAAGTAGAATACTTCAATTTTATCCATCAACGTTAGAGGTGAAACATAAGCAATATGATTGGTATCTGATTTCTGTTTCTTTGCCCTTTTTGATTCCTATTCTGTATAGGTTCTTTGACTTGGTGGTGTTCCCTGAATTATGTAGGTGGTGGATATTCCGCAGGCATTCTTTACCATTCCTTCCAAGTTCCTTCTGTTCTGGAGGTCTCAGAATAATAATAATAATATAATGGGCTGGGCATGCAATATTCTGAATCAGGTTAGGCTCTGTTCTCATCACTTCCATGAACCGTAAAAGGACCACAGTGAGACTCATCCATGGCTGCCTGGACTTTGCTCCTCTAGCCCCGAGAGCCAGGATGTCCTTCAAAGTTTCAGCTCAGTTTTCATGTTGCTCCTAAAGAATATAACCTAAGGAGAGGGCTTTTGGTGAAATGTAGATTTATTATTCATATATGTCATTCCAATTTTCTATTTTCTTTAATATTACCCTTGTATAGTTGTTGTTTTAAAAAATTGCGCTAAACAAACTTTCCTAAAAAATAGTGACAAGTGATTGTGTTGGCAGAGGATTGGAGTTTGAGTGTCTTACTGGTTCCTGTTTCAAGAACATTCTCTTCACTGAATGCACTGAATTGGAATGTTTTTATTGATGTTTCTTTTTCTTCATCCTTTTTCCTCTTGAAATTAGGGTATTGGTTGGTCTCTTGATTTGGGGGATTCTTTTCTATTTCTTGATTGTACTTTATTTCCAGCATTCATCCTCTTTTCTCATCAACCAAACCTCCAAAATGCCCTCCATCTTCCATCATCTCTCTCTCTCTCCGTAGTTGTTTCTTTTCCAAAATGCCTGCCTCTGTTCCATTCATCTTTAAGCCCTTACTTTTTATCTTCCTGTTTTCAGGACTATGTCCATCAGGTCTTTGACCCCTCTCTGAGGCTGGGATTCTCTCTTTTGAGGATGATTTTATCTTCCAGCTATTGATTAGCTTCATATACTTTCTGCATAATTTAACTAAACTCTTAAACTAGAGCGGTGGCACATACCCATAATCCAGTACTTGGAAGGCTGGTACGGGAGGATCATAGATTCAAGGACAGCCTCAGCAGCATAGTGAGACTCTCAGAAATAGAATGAAACCCTGTTTCAAAATTAAAAAAAATTCTGTGAATCATCTTTATATTTAATTTTTTATTTTAAAATACTTTATTTTTGCTGGGCATGGTGGCGCATGCTTGAAATCTCCGTGCTTGGGAGGCGGAGACAGGAGGATTGCACAGGTTTCAGTCCAGCCGCGCTGTCTTTAGAGACCCTGTTTCCAAATAAAAAAATATAAAAATAGGTCTGGGAGTGTAGCCTGGAGGTAGAAGAGCTTCCAGGAACCCCAGAACCACAAATAAATAAATAAATAAATAAATAAATAAATAAATAAATAAATAAATACTCTATTTTTTATAATTAAAAATCCTCTGTGAATCATATTTATATATTTATAGATGATTTTATTCACTAATTTTTATTTATGTGTATGATTTTAGAAGCCATACGGAGAACTTGAATTTGTATGACTCTCATTGTTTTGTAAAAATCTTTCTTGCATGTTTAAAGGATTCATGTCTGATGAATATGCTTCCTAGAATATTAATTCTGTTTCTGTCTGTTTTTACTCTAATTTCTAGTAGCATTTTATCTTCTTGGATGCCTGGTTATTTTCAACTTCCTTGGAAATAAATGTATATGTAATTTGAGAAACTGGCTCACATATTTTTGCAGAGATTCTCTTTTTTCCTTTGCTAGTGTCTAGGCTAAAAGTAGTAGTAATTCTTTTGTGGAGTATACATTTTGTCTAGTATTTTATTAGCATCTAATTTTTGTCTGTTTGTAGTACTGGAAAGTGAACCCAGGAGCATTCTGCCTCTGAGGTATACCCTCAGCCATATTTTATTTTAGCTTTTCATTTTGAAACAGGGTATTGCTAAATTCCTGCTTGCTTCTGGCCTCTAACCTATAATTCTCCTGTCTCAGCCTCCCAAGTCAGGGATTATAGGCATGCACAGCCACTGCTGGTTTTGATTGGTATCTATTATTTATACATATTAAGGGGTTCGGCTTGATATTACAAAAATTGCATACATCATGTACAGACTAATAAGAGTCATTAGCAACATGACCATCTAATTTATTATGGTATTGAAAGGCTTGAATGTTTTAGTCCTTATGAGGGACTCTTTCATGATCTTCATACTCCTACAGCACAATGCTTGAGTCCAAACTGAAAGCTTATATTTATCTCAACCCTTTTTTTATTTTCTGTTCCTGAACTTTAATTATTATCCTCTTTACCCATCTGTTAAAAAAAAAAAAAAAACCACCAAAAACAGCTTTGTTCAGTTCCTTAGCTTTTGGTCTTCATCTTTGGAATCTCAATTACCTTGAGTGGAAAGAGGCCCCCAAAGCCACATGTAGCCATGTTTGCCTCCATAGACTCTCTCTATCCTGGATCATGTACTTGCAAATATTTTTCTCCTTGAAAGCTCTTTAATGAATTAAAGTATATTTTTGTTGTGCATTTTTCTATTATATGCATTTTCATATATGCTGAGTCAGAAAGTTAATCTGAAAGATATACTCCATCATTTTTGCAACTCAGTGAGACCCTGTTTCAAAATAAAGAATAAAAAATAGTACTGGGGGTGTAGCTCAGAGGTAGGATGCCCCTGAGTTCCACCACCAGTATCACACACACACAAAAGAAATCTAATTAAATATACATTAAGCTATCTTACTCTATGTTTTGTGTCTCATCTCTTTTTCATGTTATGTTATCTCAAAGAGGACGTGCAGCACTTTTTCCTCAGTGTTTAAATGTATTGCCTTGTGATGATTCTCAGTTTAGTCGTTTTGGCTTGGATATGTTTCATTTTCCAAATCAGATGAAAATTATCTCATAATTATGAATTCTTTGGTGATCTTTGTGGTATTCCCAAGAAAATAGTTACATCTTAATCTCTACATCCTATGAATCTTAACTTATTGAGGAAAATAATCTTTGTAGATATGACTAAGGACCTTCTAATTAGAAAAATTATTATTGATTATAGGGCTGTCCCTAAATGTAATGGCACATATCCTTATAAAATAGAAATAGAAGGTATTTTATGTATTTTAGATAGACATAGAAGAGGTGAAATCAATGTGACCACAGAGGCCAACATTAAAATGAGATAGCTGCAAAGCCAAGGATTTGAGAACCGAGCAGAAGGTAACAGATTCAAGGAACAAAGAATCTCATGATAGCACAGCATACTGACACCTTAATTTCAGCCCTGTGATAGTGAGTTTAGACTTTTATCCTCTAGAATTATAAAAGAATAAATTCGTTTTGTTTTAAGTTACATAGCTTGTAGTACTTATTATAGCCAGCCCCAAAATCTGAGATGCAATCCATACAAAGTCAAAATTTAAATTCCTCTGTCATTTTTCTTCATGAAATATCAAATCATAAGTATTTGTTGATTAAATATATTGATATCAAGTCATAAATATTTGTTGATTAAATAGAGATTGATATCTGTATTTGTAGAAACATAATCCATACAATTAAGAGAGGGTCACACATCCATCCCCTAAAACCTTTTTGAGTTTCCTTTCATGAGCCATTCCGGGGACTGACTCATTCCAGTGGCCGACTCATCTCACAATTGGTTTTTAGTGGTCCAGCAGAGTTACAAATTTCCAAAAGGATGGATCTAAAGTGTCATTGTGTTAGGGGAGTATCATAATGTTGATCTTTAAACTGACTACAGCACTCTATTGCAATGAATCACTAGGTTTTTTAAAGCAAGTTGAAACTTTGTATTATTTATATGTCTTGGCTTCTCTTTCATCCCATAAAAGTTTAGCTCCAAGCAACATCCAATTATTTCACTTGAGAAAAGTTTCAACAATTATGCCAGTAGTGGGCTCTACTAGCTTTGATTTGAAAAGGATCTTCTCAGAACCATTGAAAAAGAAAAGTTTGCTTCCACTTCAGACATTACTCTTCTAAAGGCCTTTGATCTTGGTAAAGGTATTCATAGTCTAAATAACCACTACATTCTTAAAGAAATAAGTAAAATCTGGATTTAAAATAATTGACACCTAAGGGAAAACCTATTAAATATAGCAATCTTTATCTACCATGTAAAAGTGTTTTTTGAACAAACATTAAAGGTGAATAAATATTCTTATTCTTTAAAATCAGTTATTTAAGTATAAGTAAGGATGTTTATTTGCTAATAAATAGAAAAGAAACTCTAAAAAGGAAAGATAACTCAAATGGAGGCAGTCTTTCAGTCACATTCAAAATTTACTCCCACCAACTTAATTCAAAATGAAAAAAAATGAAAAGAAAAACCAGATGGTACGTACAAAGCAGCAACACATGAAGACAAATTTAACTAACAGGGATTTGCATCTTTTAACATAGCACTATTTCCCACCACAATGTAGATTAATGGGTGAATTCTTTGAAAACCCAGTCATTCTTACTTCGAGTTAAGGAATTCCCAGAAGAGTTGATTTTATAAGGAATTTCTCACTAGTTAAAAAAAAATCATTTTCTTACAATTGCATTTACTTTCATCATATTTTCATATATTATTATACTTTAAGTTCAAGAAGGAAAATGATCTTGAATATAAAGAATTTTACTCCTGGGATCTCATTTCAGTTACTAAAAGCCATATGGCTAAGGAATTACTATGTTCCATGGTTTAGAAGTGCAATAGATTATGCTTTGGAGAGACACCTACGGGGAGCATTGGTTCTTTGAGGAACTGGAATTAAAATAGCACACAAATAAAAATGGATTTGAGAGAGGAGAAGACCAATGAAGGAAATAGGGAAAACCTATCCCTGTGGCTCTTGAAAGGAACAGAAACTCATTTCGATTAACATTTTGGCTGCAGAGTATGGGGAACATTTTGCTTCATTACTTTACATAGTCCTTGCTATTCTTAAATAAAATCATGAGCTTTGGTGATTTATATGGCCTTTGTTCTATGATTAGCAATGGTCAATATAAAGATGGGTAAGATATTATTTCATGGGCTTGACATTTTTCCAAAATATGAACATGAATTTTATATTTTATATGTACAAATATCTATGCTTTGAGCGACAGGCCACATTAATTCCATATGAATTCCTTTACTAAGGTAAGGGCAGTATCTCTTATGCATCAAATCAAACCACTAGTGCACATTTGCCCAAGAAATCAGATACCTGAGAGTCCCCATTTTTATGATTGAGGCTTTCTGAGGTACACCAAATGAACGTGTGAATTGGCAGAATGAAAGAGCATTATTTTGGATAATAGTGCTTAAAATAAAAGAATATAGCCGGGCGTGGTGGTGCACACTTGTAATCCCCGCACTTGGGAGGCAGAGACAGGAGGATCGTGCAGGTTCGAAGCCAGCTGCCCGCGCTGGCTTAGGAGACCCTGTTTCCAAATAAAAATGTAAAAATAGGTCTGGGAGTGTAGCCCGGAGATAGAAGGGCTTCCAGGAACCCCAGTACCACCAAAATTAATAATAATAATAATAATAATAATAATAATAAAAGAATATATGCAGCCTTTTTAGGTTAAACTTCTTTGACCATATTGGTTGTAGAGAACTATTTCAATAAAATAAAATATATGTCTTAATGTATTTCTAAAAGCAAGAATAAATATTTAATTCTTATCATGATCACACAAAAGAAAAAAAGGAGCCTCAATAAAGATTTTAAAAGCTGAAATTTTCTCAAGAGTATTGATATTGAAGGAAAATAAGTGTGGTACATCTTAAGAACACAGACCATTATTAGGAGCAATTATCAAGTTATTTCTTATCTCAAAAGAATTACAGCCTGATGCGGTGGCACATTTTTGTAATCCTAGTACTTGGGAGGCTCAGACAGGAGGATCACAGGTTCTCATCCAGCTTCAGCTACTTAGTGAGGCACTCCACAACTTAGTGAGACCCTATTTCAAAATAAAGAATAATAAACAGGGCTGGGAGTATAGCTCAGAGGTAAAATGCCCCTGGGTTCCATCCCCAGTGTCACAAGAATAACAAAAAAGGAGAATAATTACCTGAAATAAATAAGAAGAAAAAAACTTAGAACATTTTAATAAACTTCCATGAGTCATTTTAGGGAAGTTATAGAATAGATTTTCCAAAATTTACTCTCAAAACTTTTATAGACTGCATAAGGGAGAACATGACTTTTTGACATCCATATGTATCTTATTGTCTTAGGACTTCTTTACTACTGCCGGCAAAAATAAAATGGTGTAGTTTTATTGTAAACGGCTGCTTGCCTTTGTCTGAAAATTTAAGTATCCTTGGAAATTAGACGTTTAAAATATAGATTATTTGCTGTAACATAAACCACATTCTGATCATTGGAATTTGCAACGGTTATTTCAGGGTATCATGGGAGTTTTCTTTATTTCCATATTTCTCCTTAAATTATACACATTTCCTGACCTTTTGCCAAGCCCCTGGTAGTGAAACATTATTTAGGAGATCAAACACAGATCATATGAAAGAAACATCTGTTGTAGCTATTGTTTTTCAGAAGTTCAGGTTGCCCAAGAGGTCTACTAGGCAATATTTTTCAATTCTCATTTCTGTACAACTGGGGGATATTGGTGGCAGCAAAGGATAAAAGGCCTTTAATTTAATGTTTGAGATGTATGTGTCCTGAAGTTATTTATACTGAAAATGTTTTGGAAGAAAGAAGCAACCCATGGCGACTCTTACATTTTTTCTGTTTTGCAAAGCCAACTAGTGCTACAAAACTCATCATTGAATATGGTTAAGGAAAAGCCAGAGAGAGAGGATTGGAAGCAGCTGTTTATTTAATTGCTTCTCGATTTCCTAGTTCCTTTCCCACCTATTGCTTTAATCCCCAATATTTCCCCAAACCAAGCCTCAAAGTAGAACTCATTTTAGGGGAGAATACAGTTCTATCCAGGCTAATCTCTTTCTTTACTCTATTTCCTCTGCCCCCTGCCTCCTACTCAGTTGTCAGGCTTGTGATTCTACCTTAAAAAATAGATAAAAAAGGGAAAGGTAATTTATATTCTAATGACAAGGCTTGGTTATGTGTTGAGCACAGAGGGTTTATAGCCCTGGGAGGTAATTACTCAGGTTGAAAGGTGCTTCATCTGCTCAGATTGAGTTTCCAACAGGGTGATGTTCTCAGAGAAATGTGATGGCAAAAGCATCTCAGGAATCATTTGAGGAAAAATTCCCTTGTTTTTCAATGACTAAATTCAAAATTAATTGCAAATTTTATTACTTTTATTAAAATGATCCATTTGAAATCTCTACCATGTATAACATTTACTATTTGAGATACAAAAAAGGAAAATCCGAAAAGTTCTGGACTTGGTTCTGGGGAGTATAAACTGACCCAATAAATCATGGCTGTGCAACTTGCTTATTCTGTGCCTTGGAATGTGTTATTAAATGTCAGTCTAGCTTTTACTACATATGATATGATAGAATATAGAAATATTTAGATTTTTCTCCCTTGATTGGCATGATCTTTTATATTGAATTAATTCTATCAGAAAGATGAAAGAATAAAAAACAAATAGAAAAAAATAATTTTCTTACTTTTAGAAGATATTTAACACGATGTTATTTTAAAATTAAGAAATAATTGAATTGATTATATTACAATCATCAACATAATCATAATATCACTAACAATAGCCATTTTCCAAATATTGTATTATTTTAAGGCATAGAAAAATACTGCACTATCCTAAGGATAAAGAAGCTGTCTAATCAGTGCTATATGGAATAACAATATGATCTTAATGTCATGAAATATGTACTATGTAAATTGTAAAACTTTTATTTTTAAATGATTACAGGTTTACAGAAGTGTTGGAAAATAATTCAGTTTTCATATCTGCTTCACCCAGCCTTCCTACATAACCTTACAATACATGCTCTTAAATGGCGTCTTTATTTGGATCTCACTAGTTAATCACCAATGTGATTTGTCTATTCCAGAATCCCATCTAGAAAACAACTTTGCTTTTTAGTTTTATGTCTTAATCTTTTTTAATCTGTAATAGTTTCTTATTATTTTCTGACCCTGCTAAATTTTAATAGTTCTGGTAAGTTATTTGGTAGAATTTTCCATACATTTATATTTTCTTTTGACTATATATTCTTTTTAGGCAACTATACCATGGAAATAAAGTAAAACTAAAGTGTATCATTTCAAGGTCTATGATGTTGATATGTCTCATTTAATTGATTGCCTGGTTAAAGTGGTTCTGCTGTGCTTCTGTCCTTTTCTTAATTAATAGATATTTTAAGAGAGATAATCTAAGACTGAAAAATTATTATTATTATTATTATTATTATTATTATTATTAATTTGTGTGTGTGTGGTACTGGGGTTCCTGGAAGCCCTTCTACCTCTGGTCTACACTCCCAGACTTATTTTATATTTTTATTTGGAAACAGGGTCTCTTAAGCCAGCGCGGCTGGCCTCAAACCTGCGCGATCCTCCTGTCTCCGCCTCCCAAGCGTGGGGATTACAAGCGTGCGCTACCACGCCTGGCTAAAAAATATTATTTTTTCTCACAACTTTGCCCATTACTTTTAGCATTTATCTCTATATCTTGTTTGCAACAATTGAGGAATAATGGTCGGTAAATATTTTTTCCTATGTTATCTCTACCTTTATTAATGCCTTTCTTTCATTATCATTAGAGTTTGGAAGTATTATATTTTCCTTCATTTCTTAAAAAAGTTTGTATAAAATTGATAGTCATTTTTATAAGGGATTTTATAAATATCTATCAAGGGTCATGGTAGGCAGGATTCTAGAATGGTTCTCTGCTATACATTCCTTAATTGATGTTTCCTCCTTGAGTGTAGGTAGGAAATGTGAATATAGTAAAATATTCCATGGTTAAGGTAAGCTAAATGGCAAAGAAAAGGGAACTTCTCAGGTAATAAGGTTTATATTTAAATTTCCTAATAGGTTGAGTTTAAAATAATCAAAAGAGAGATTATCCAAGTGGGCTTGACTTAAGCAAGCCCTTTAAAGGATAACCTAAAGATCAGAGAAAGAAGGATGCAGAAAGATTGAAAGAAGCTCTCCTATTGGCCTTCAGTAAGCACTTTAAATATTCGAGGTGCCAAAATTCGAGAAAGTATATAAAGCTCTAGGAAGACAAAATATTGAATTGGATTTACCATTAACAATTGCATAATCAATTTTCTGAAAGGTCTCTGAATTTATTTACTTTACCAAGACATGTAAGAGAGGTTTACAGATTAGGAGATCATCAATGTCTTGTAAAATACTATAATGTCTGGAATTATGCATTCTTGGAAATGTTTCTGCAATTGAAAAGGTTTTCAGTATTATAATGAGCCCCTTAAATGACAGGTTCAAATAGTAGCACTTGCCTTGAAATGATAAATTTCCATAATACTAAAGGATGCTAATGTGGTAATGAGAATAAGTCTCACCCCCACAGATACTTAGTGTTAGAAAGTTGACTGTGGAGATCCTAGAACTCCCTTTATATAACAAACATTCGGGATCTGGAGATAAACCACCAGGATGGCCATTGCTACTTTTGTATATCAGGTCTAAAAACCAGTACACAAATACTAAGCTGAGCCAGAAAACAAAGGGTAGTTTGATTACAAAAGTTAGCAAGAATAAAGACAAATTTGGCTGAGATTATTTTATTTTAAAATTAATGAGATGTTTTATTTAACACAATTCATACAAAATATTGTCATTTTAATCTTTCGTGGAGTCAAGTGGGGAACTGATTACATCCTTCTACTCAGAGACAATGATCAGTTTGAGTTGCTGCACCACTTTTTCTGGAGTGGTGTTGGGAGAACACAATGAGAAGAGGAGTCTGAACATCTCCTGGTGGTTATGCTACTTTTCAAGGGTGGAATACCTCCTATAGAAGACAAAGATCAAATAAGATCAAGAATACCATAATTTTATATCCCAAATATTCATGATAAAATGAAGACAGATCACTTAGTATACCAAGAACTTGGTTAATTTCAATATAATTTAAAAAGACATTGAATATATGCCCAGACCAAGATGACAGTGATGTTATAATTACTTCACCAAGGATTGTACAACAAGCATAAGAAACATATTTCTACAAGCAATTAAGTATTCTTTTGAAATAAATGAAAAGTAGAAAACCCCAACAAGGAAATAAAACTATGAAAGGGCATGAAAATAGTTTTAATCTTGAATGTCTCTAATGGTCCATTTGTGAGGCAAAATAACTATTTTCTTTTATAAGTTGATTATCTTAGATATTTGTTATAGTGATTTAAAAAAGCTATTAAGTTATAACTCTTTTAAAGGTGATTTTCTAGGTATTTTTTGTAGTGATAAAAAATGAATATAAGAATCAAGTGGAAATTGTAGAGCTAAAAAATAAATTTAAAATATACTAAATACATTCAATGGTAGGTGAAGATGACAGAAAAATAACATCAGTGAACTGGAAGACATTGAGAGAATATATGTAATTAGAACAAAGAGAAAATTGACATGAAAAATAAAAAGTAGCCTCAGACTCCTGTAGGAAAATGAGAAGTTAACATTCGCATTAAAGAAGGTCCAGAGAAGAGGATAGTATAACGGGACAAATTTTTTGGACAAATAAAGACTGAAAATTTCCCAAATGTGGCAAAAGACATAAACCTACAGATTTTAGAAACTGATTGAAATCTTAGTAGAACTAACACCAGAGAATTCCTACCAATAAACATCATAATTAAACTTCTTAAAACTAAAGGTCAAAAGTGTTTTCAAAGAAAACGAAAAGAAATGAAGTGTTAAGTGTAGTGGAATACCAATCAAATAATAGTGATTTCTCTCATCCAGAATTATAAAGGCCAGAAGAAAGTAGCATAGCATTTGTTCAAATGCTATAAGAAAATAACCACAAATTGTATACCAAGAGAGATATCTCTCAGAAATAAAATCAAAACATTTTCAAATAAAGGGAAACAAATAAATTTGTTACCAAAAAACCCACCCATAGCCATGCTTGGTGGTGCACACTAGTAATCCCAGTATTTGAGAGGCTGAGACAGTAGGATCTCAGGTTATTAGCCAGCCTCAGCTACTTAGTGAGGGCATCAACAACAACCCAGTGAGACTGGGTTTCAAAAATAAAGAATAAAAAATAGAGGTACTTGTGTAGCTCAGAAGTAGAATGCCCCTGGATTTGATCCTTCTGTCAGAAAGAGAGCGAGAGCAAAAGAGAGAGTAGTACTAAAGATTGAACCTAGCAATCTTCTACCTCTTTGCTATACCTCCAGCTATATTTTAGTTTTTATTGTGAAATAGGGGTTTACTAAGTTGCTGAGGTCCTTGTTAAGTTGTGATCCTCCTGTTTCAGCCTCCCAAGTACATTTATTTATTTATTTATTTATTTATTTATTTATTTATTTATTTATTTATTTATTTTGGTGGTACTGGGGTTCCTGGAGACCCCCCTTCTACCTCCAGGCTACACTTCCAGACCCATTTTTTATATTTTTATTTGAAAACAGTGTTTCTTAAGCCAGCGAGGCTGGCTTTGAACCTATGCCATCCTCCTGTCTCTGCCTCCCAAGCGTGGGGATTAAAAGCATGTGCCACCATGCATGGCCCCAAGTACCCTTATTACAGGTGTATACCACCATGCCTGGCTAATTAAGTTTTCAGAAGTCTTGGAACTTTAGAAAAAAATAAATAAAGCCTTAGAATTGGGTAAGTAGGGGTAAGAGTAATAGCTAGTATAATTCTCCTAAATATCATATTTAATGTTTTATGCAAAATATTTTACTATCAACTATTAGGTAAAGAAAATATTTAAGATAAATATACATGGAAGGGGTGTTTAAATGGAGTCAAGTAGATGTAAACTTTGTGGAATAAAATATATTTCACTGAATATGGTAATATATAAATAAAGGTTATAATATATATGATGTTATATATTAAATAATTCTTAAAGCAACTCCTAAAAATAAAAACTCAATAATATTATAAATAAATCAAGATGAAATACTGAAAAAATGCTTCAAAATATCCACTGGAAAGTAAAAGAAAAAAAAAGAAAATAGACCATTAAGGATCAGAAGCATTAAACAGAAAATAAAAATATACCAGACTTAAATACTATCATATCAATAATTACCTTAAGTTCAGATGGCCTAAATATATGAATTTGAAAGGTACAGAGTGAAACAAATTAGCTATAAGTTTTATAAAACACATATTTAAAATATAATAAAAGGCAAGTTGGAAATAAAATGATAGAAAGTCTTTAGTATCTAAGACTAGCCAATGAATTCTTAGATATAACACAAAATACATGATGTAGCCTATTAATAATCATAAATTGTGTTCAATTTACCAGCACATATACTAAATTGGAATAATGCAGAGAAGATAAGCATGCTCCCTGTACAAGGCTGACACATAAATTTGTGAAGTGTTCCATATTTTTAATAATTTTGGGAGACTTTAACACACCTCTCACAATACTGAAAAAAAATGCTTCAATATATCCACTGGAAAGTAAAAGAAAAAAAAGAAAAGCTTTGTGCATGGATGTTGAATTTTGTCAAATTTCAAATTTTTTGTCTGGTAGATTGATCTACCAGACAAAATATCAGTAAAACTCTTCAGACCTAAAGAATATTATAAACCAAATGGACTTAATAGACATATACAGAACATTCCAACCAACAACAGATGAATACACATTTTACTCAGCTTCTCATGCAACCTTTTCCAAAATAGACTATATTCTGGGCTACAAAACAATTACCAGCAAATTAAAACATAATATAATACTGAACATCTTTTTAGAGCATAATGAAATGAATGTAGAAATCAACAACAGGAAGTGCAAAGGAATTGCACAAATACATGACAATTGAATCATATAGGTTTTAACTTCTCATTTTTAAGCACTGAATAAGAACTGAATCATAAAAGAATTAAGGGGAGAAACAAAAATAGTAGACTTAAATAAAAATAGAGACATAAAGTATCAAAATCTATGGGACACTTTGAAGGTAGTTTTAAGAGGAAAATATAGCACTGAGTGCCCACTAAAAAAAAAAAACATTCAATCATCAAATAGCTTAATGACAAATCTCAAGGCCCTAGAAAAACAGGTAAAGGTTAATCCCAAAGCTAGTAGAAGGAAATAATTAAAATCAGAACACAAATATTAAAAACTAGAAAACAACAATGACAACAAAAATAAAATACAAAAGATAAAACAAAAAGATGGTTCTTTGAAAACATAAACAAGATTGATAAACTCTTAGAAAAATTAATCAAAAGAAAATCAACCCAAATTAATAAGATAAAAATGTAAAAAGGAGACCTCACCACAGTTAGTAAATCCAGAGGATTATCAGAAATTTTTGAAAATTTTTACCAAATAAACTGGAAAATATTGAAAAAAATCAACTGAGCAATGGGAAACAAAAAGATAGAAACAGAAAAAAATGCCTTTCATCAAAGAAAATCCAGGTCCTGATGAATTCCAAGCTGAATTCTACAAAATCTTTATAGAAAACTAAACCAATACTTCACAATTATTTTATGAAATAGAAAATGATAGAAACTTTCCAAACTCTTTTTATGAGGCCAGCATCACCTTTATACCAAAACTGAATAGAGATCCCTCAAGAAAAGAAAATTATAGACCAACCCTTGATGAATATAGATGCAAAATTTCTAAACAAAATACTAATGATATACATTCAAATCACATCAAGAAAATTGTACACCATGACCAAGTTGGTTTCATTCCAGGAAGGCAAGTCTGGTTCAACATACACAAATCAATACATATAAGTCAATACATAAATACACTAAGGAAAAAACAATCACATAATAATCTCAATAGATACTGAAAAAGCATTTGACAAAATTCAACATCCATTCATGTTAAAAACACTGTGGAGCTGGGCGTGGTGGTTAATCCCCGCTCTTGGGAGGCGGAGACAGGAGGATTGCGTAGGTTCGAAGCCAGCTGCGCTGGTTTGAGACCCTGTTTCCAAATAAAAAAGTATAAAATTAGGTCTGGGAGTGTAACCCGGAAGTAGAAAGGTTTCCGGGTTACCACCAAGAAACAAACAAACAAACAAACAAACACAAAAAACTGTGGAAAATTAAAGTAGAAAGAACTCATCTCAAGATCATAAGGATGATATACAGCAACCCCAAACCTGGCATCATATTGTATAGGGAACACTGTGAGAATTTTCTTTAAAACCAGAAACAAGACAAAGTACCCACTATTACTACTTTTCAATATAGTTCTCAATACTCTAGCCAGAGCAATAAGGCAAAAAAAAAAAAAAAAAAACCAACTAAGGAATATAAATAGGAAAAGTAGGACTGAAAGTCTCTGTTTGCAGATGGCTTGATCCTATATTTAGAAGATCAAAAAGCTCAACTAAAAGACTTCTAGAGCTGATTAACAAATTCAGTAGAGTAGTAGGAAACTAAATCAATCGAAAAAAGTAGCTTTTCTATGTCAAACATAAATCCACTGAAAAAGAAATCTAGAAAATAATTCTATTCACAATAATTTCAAAAACAATTAAATACCTCAGAATAAATCTAATCAGGGAGATAACAACGCCATCTACATGAAAATTATAAAACACTTAAGAAAGAAATTAAGCCTGTTAGAAGATGGGAAGACCTCCCATGCTCTTGGATTGGCAGAATAAGTATTATCAAAATGACCATTCTAGGCCGGGAGTGGTGGTGCACGCTTGTAATTCTAGTAATTGGAAGGCTGAGACAGGAGGATTGCACTGGTTTGAAGCCAGCCTCAGCTACTTAGTGAGGCTCTCAGCAACTTAGTGAGACCCTGTTTCCAAATAAAATAGAAAATAGGTCTAAGAGTGTAGTCTGAAAATAGAAACCTCTGGGTTCTATCCCCAGCACCACACACACACAAAAAAAGATCATTTTACGAAAAAAAGGATCTACAGAGTAGCAATCCTTATCGAAGTACCAGTTTTTCTTCATAGAGCTAAAAAAAAAAAAATTAGTTGTAAATTTTATATAGAAAGACAAAAGGCCCAGAATAGCTAAGCAATTTTCAGCAATAAGAACCATACAGGAGGTATCACAGTTCCTGACTTTAAATTATACTATAGTTATAGTAAAAAAGACAGCAAGGTATTGGCACAAAAACATATATCTAGACTAGTGGGACAGAATAGAAGATACAGAAACAAATCTATACACTTACAGCCTATTTATTTATTTATTTATTTATTTATTTATTTATTTATTTATTTATTTTGGTGGTACTGGGGTTCCTGGAAGCCCTTCTACCTCCGGGCTACACTCCCAGACCTATTTTTACATTTTTATTTGGAAACAGGGTCTCCTAAGCCAGTGCGCCCACCTGGTTTCGAACTTGAGCGATCCTCCTGTCTCTGCCTCCCAAGCGCAGGGATTACAAGTGTGTGCCAACACGCCCGGCTGCCAATTTACTTTTTTTTATTTAATTTATTTTTTTATTGGTGCAATGTATTCATACATCATAATGGTACAAAGAAAATACTTTTGTAGACATACATACACACATCACCCAGTTAGCCCCTACCCGATCCCCACCCCGTTCCCTCCCCATCCCTCCTTCCCATGCTTGGCTTAGTGGTTGACATCTAGTTTTATAGCAATTTATCCAATATTAACGATGATAATCTCACAAAAGTTTCATTTGTCTGATACCAAGCTTTTAATGACTAAAAGATAACAGTTCAATATTTCTTTTTGCTTTCTTTCTTACCAGAGAATATTTTTTTCTTTTTTTTTTTTTTAGGTGAAGCTATCATACATTTATTTATTTATTTTTCAGAAAAAATCTATCCTGATATGGAATATGGACTCTAGATACCCAAAACAATCTCAAAGAAGAACAAAGCTAGAAGATGCATATTTTCTGATTTCAAACCATATAAAGCTACAATAATTGAAACAGTGTAGTACTGTTCTAAAGGCAGATATATAAACTATTGGAGTTAAATAAAAGCCTAGAGATAAATTCTTCCATATATTTACTTTTGATAAAGGCGCCAAACACATATGTTGGAGAAGAGACAGCCTTTTCAACAGTGGTGTCGGAGAACTGTTTATTCATTTGTAGAAAAATAGAATTAAATCCATTAGATTCCATCTAATTCCAATCGGAATGGCGATTGTCAAGAAGTAAAACCACAATAGATGCTAGTGAGGATGTGATGTGGGGAAGTGGGAACTCTTCTATACTGTTGATGGATTTGCAAATAAGTACAGCTAGTACTAGATTCCTAAGAAAACTGGAAATGGATCCACCATATGATCCACCATATGATCCACACCTCAGTATCTTTCCAAAGGGACTGAAATCAGAATATTATAGTAATGCATGCATATCCCTGTTTATAGCAGCACAATTCACAATAGCAAAATTATGGAAACAACCTAGGTGCCCATTAATGGATTACAAAATTATGAGATATACACACAACAAGATTTTATTCAACAATTAAGAACAAAATTATGTCATTTTCAGGAAAATGGATGGATTGGAGATTATTTTGTTAAGTGAGATTAGCCAGTCACAGTAAGTGAAGGGTCATATATGTTTTTTCATATGCAGAAGCTAAGCAGTAATCAGAATACAAAGGAGACTTTAGATGATGAAGGAGAAACTCTAGTGAAGTGAGGGAAAGGGTCTAAAGTAGGGTAGGGACAGGAAGGGGAGAGAGGATCCATGAAGGACTTACTTCCATTGACATCATGTACATGCATGGCAATACCAATGTCAGTCTCAATATCCTGTATGGGCCAGGAGGTAGTGGGGAGGGAGTCAGGAGAAAGCGCACCAAGTGCTGTGTGCATGTATGTCACCATCATCATGAACCGCATTATGGTGTGAACTATAAAGCACCAATAAATGTATAAAAATAATAAATTGAGCATCATGAAATTTAAAAACTTTTGATTTATGATATATTCTGTTAAAATAGTGGAAAGAAGCTATGAACTTGCAGAAGATATTTCCAAATAAAATATTAGACAAAAGTAGTGTCTAGGATACATAAAACTGTCGCGTCCCTCGACCAGCGATTAAGACACGACACGAAGCTCTTCTTGCAAGCCGTTTATTCAGGATACTCGTAATGGCAGAATGGCAAAGATCTGCCTCGCGCAGGGCATTATAAACATTAACTCACCCAATCACTTCTTGCCACATCTCACTCACTCACTGGCTCACGCTCGTCAGGTCACCACCACGTCATGTGTTACGCAACCCTAGCCTCCAAATATGGAGTTGCTTCCTGCACAGCCATGTGCCTAATCAAGCTCAGAGGCAGGAAGCCGGCGCCATCTTTCAATGGCGGCTCACCACAATTCCCCCTTTTTGTTTTTATAGGCAACAGGTAAGAGCAGAGGTTTGACCCCTATTAATCACTGGCACCTTTTTCTAGGGACGGGTACTTGGGTGCCTAACCCGTGTGCAGTCAAGCGTACTCTTCCTGAGGACCAAACTTGTGCCCTCAGCTGCAGTGCTTTGCCTTGCAACCTGAGCCACTATGCCTTAGCTGCCACGAGCCAGGCTTGGGGTGATTGTCCTGCCTCGATAGCCACACAGGCCTGTATAAACATGGCTGTATTATGATTAAAACTTTGGCGAAGACGAGCAATGCACCAGACACAAAACAACACAGCCACAACCAATAATCCCATCAAGGCCCCCAATCCAGCCCATTTCTTTAGATGATTCATGGCACGAGTTATCCAAGATGACAGTCCTTCAGCCAAACTGATGTCCACACGAGTCGAGTTGACGGTGACCACGGCAGTGCGTAATCTCTCTAGTTGGGTTTCAAATTCTCCCGTCCAGTTGCCTAAAAGATAAATTGACAACTCCCGAGACAGGTTAGCGGCTTTTGTAAAATTTTCATATTGAACGCTGGTAACACAGAGACCAGGATATCTCCATTCACATCCAAGCTGTGCAAGCTGCCATAATACCTCAACTTGTTCTTAATTTTGGTTAGATTACCAGCAGATTCCCCTGAGCTCCTAAGGGATTTACATGCTCTAATAGCACAAAAATTTATTTGATTATAAACTTCCAAAGGAAGTCGGGTTTGGTTTTGGGCATGTAGCCCTTGTCCTAAAATCATATCTCAATCCCATTGAGGATTTCCAGCAAGAGCATTAGCAGCAGCCTGATCAGAGGCATATTCTATGTTAAAGGCCTTCCATTCCAAAAATTGTCCAGGGGTGAGGCACGCTCGTGTTAATCCATTCCAGTCCCCTGGCGTCATGCAGTTTCTAGCCAGAGCTTCCACTTGGGCTAATGTAAAGGAAGCTGTGACCCCATACATGCGAACTGATTCTGCTAATGCCTTAATGACCTTAAAATCAAGGGGTTCATAAAAACAAGCACCCTGTGTATCTTGAAAAATAGGAAAGGCCAACGGGAGCTCAGTTCTAACACGTGACCAAACTTGAGGGCAAAAGGAATTATGAGATCCCTGAGTGGAGGATGGTAAGGATGGCGGTGGCCCAGGAGGAGGATCTTGTAAACCTGAGGGCATAGGAAAGTCCGGATCTAATTTAGGCAAACGAGATTTTTTCGAGGCTGAATGAATTGACACACAGGCCATTTGTTTCTTTAACAAACCCTTTTCTTCATCAGAAGAATCAGAAGAGGAGTCTGGCCCTTTAAATTCAGACAAATTCGGATAGAGTGAGGAACGGACAGGTTCCTTTGCTTCACTAACTGCCCGTTCTGACTTATGCTTTTCAGATTTCTGTTCTTTGAGTAACTCGAGGGCGGTTTGCCCTTCCTTAATAGCATCATCATATTTTTGATCTTCTAAACAACCTCTGACCAATTTCCAAATAGGTAGAACACAGGGATTAAGGCTTCCCTGTTGCTTGGCATATTTAAGATCTCGACCAAGCTTTTCCCAACTAGGAACTGTCAGGTTACCTGAGACAGCAAACCATGGAGCAGCTCTGTCACAATCATTTAAAAATTTCTCTAAAGTAGACTCTCTAAATTCTAAACTTCTAGAATAAAGTAGCTCCTGGAGAGCCAAAAAAATTGGATGAGACTGCGAAGCCCCCATCCCAAAACTAAGCTCAAAATGAAATTCAAAAATGGTCCGCTTTGATCGCGGCTCTACCTTCGCGTTTCCGCGTCTGCTTTGACCGCAATTCCACTTTCACTTTTTCGCGTCTGCTTGACCGCAACTCGACTTTCACTTTTTCACGTCTGCTTTAACCGCAACTCCACTTTCACTTTCCCGCGTCTGCTTGACCGCGGCTCTACTTTTCACTTTCCCGCGTCTGCTTGACCGCGGCTCTACTTCCACTTTCCCGCGTCTGCTTTGATCGCAGCTCTACTGTCACTTTCCCGCGTCTGCTTTGATCGCAGCTCTACTGTCACTTTCCCGTCTGCTTTGATCGCAGCTCTACTGTCACTTTCCCGTCTGCTTTGATCGCAGCTCTACTGGATTTGCTCTCCCCTTATCCACAGGTGAGAGCGGTTACCCGCATTTTTCGCGGACCCCCCAACTTACCAGGGGACTTACCGGTGCACCTTCCCTGACGACAGCAAGTTCTGAGCTTCACGCACGGGAGCTGTTTTTTCCCCGTACGGGCCACCAGTTGTCGCGTCCCTCGACCAGCGATTAAGACACGACACGAAGCTCTTCTTGCAAGCCGTTTATTCAGGATACTCGTAATGGCGGAATGGCAAAGATCTGCCTCGTGCAGGGTATTATAAACATTAACTCACCCAATCACTTCTTGCCACATCTCACTCACTCACTGGCTCACGCTCGTCAGGTCACCACCACGTCATGTGTTACGCAACTCTAGCCTCCAAATATGGAGTTGCTTCCTGCACAGCCATGTGCCTAATCAAGCTCAGAGGCAGGAAGCCGGCGCCATCTTTCAATGGCGGCTCACCACATAAAACCTTATTCATAAAATTTAATAATAAAGAAGCAACTCAATTAGAAAGGGATAAAAGTCATACATAGAGATTTTACAAAAGAGGATACACAGTTGGAAAATATACTTTTAGTCTTTACAGAAAGCGAGTAAAACCATAACGTATCATTATGTGCCCATCATAATGACAAAAATAAAATAAAATAAAACAAGCTTAAATTTTAAAATCATGAAAACTTGAAAATGATATGAACACAAAATATTAGGAGTACACAAACATTGCCACTAATTTTCACACAACACTAACTCAATACCCTTAAAACAACTGAAGAAATCCAGATTTATTGAAGGGGAAAATCCCAGGGAAAACAGTCTTTTTGGTGTATCCAGGGCCTTACGAGTGTCCAGTGTTTTATTCCCAACACCTAAAAATGGTTTACTCTCAGCTCTTAAGGCTGTTGAAGTGTGTACGTTAATGCATTTCACTCTCCTCAGTATATACCACAGTGGTTATTTGCTCTCTTCTCACCAAAGATGTTCCTCAAGTGTTTGTTGTTAGCTTTCTTGCAGTGGACACATTCTTATAGATGGCCAGTCCCCTGTGGGGGTCCTCAGAAATCTCCCCCATGAAGCAAGTTTACATGGATATGACTCATATGTCTTTTATTTCCCTTTGTCACTCATTCTGTATTTGGCAAATCCTCTGTAACTATCCCTACCTACTCTGCCATGCTAGAATCAGACTCATATTTACATGGCAGACTATGTCACTTTAATTCAGAGTTTCCTGGGATGAAATCTCTAAGTCTTTCTTTTTTAGATGTCTTTGTGGACTACAGCACAGAAAGAGTATTCTATTCTCCTTTTTTGCCTTTTAATAACTTTATTAGTCATTGCAATTACACATCATAATGAGGTTCAATGTGATACAAACATAAATGCACAAATCACTTGTATTTCCTTTCACACCCCACTTCCAACCTCCCTCTCTCTCTCTGGACATGATGTTAATGAAATTGGTAGTAATACTTTTATATTACTAGCATTATTTAAACTGTTTCCTTTTTCAAGCCTTTTTTCCGTTCTTTTACTTTAAGGAGAATGTCTTCCTGTTGACATAAAAGTATAATGAACTACCTATGATAATCTAAAATGATCATCCTTCTCTCTTCACATGGTTACTGCCTTTAGCCTAATGAGGTTGGATAATAGAAATATTTGCCTAAGGTACTTGAGGTGAGACAGAAGTACCATATGTTCAAGGTGAGCATGAGGTAACTTAGTGAGAGACTCTTTTTGAAAAACAAAAATAAAAAACGGCTGGGGATGTAATTCAGGGGAAGAATGTCTGTCCCTCGGTTCAACTTCCGGTCCCTCTCCCCAATACATATGCACACACACACACACACACACACACATGATTTGCCTAACCGTCTTGGAGAAAATCTCTGCACTATGGTAACTATAGAACTTTCAGATATATACTTTCCTAGATCTAGAGAATCCTAATGATGTTTGAACAGGTTTTTTTTTTTTTTTTTTGCTTTAACTAAGTATTTATTTTTTTTTTAATTTTTTTTTTTTTTTTTTTGGTGGTACTGGGTTTCCTGGAAGCCCTTCCACCTCTGGGCTACACTCCCAGATATATATATATATATATACATATATATATATATATATATATATATATATATATATATATATTTTTTTTTTTTTTTTTTAATTTTGAAACAGGGTCTCCTAAGCCAGCGTGCGAGGCTGGCTTCAAACCTGTCTCTGCCTCCCAAGCGCGAGGATTACAAGCGTGCTTCACCACGGCCCGGCTTAACCGAATATTTTCTTTTGATTAATTGAAACTTATGATTTTAATAGTTTTAATAGTTCTTGAATTTTGTTGTAAATGGTTTGTTTCCACTTTCAGGCCTTCAGTGCCTGTGTTATTTCAAAAATTAGAAGGTCGTGGTAACAATGGTGTACCCATTTGTCAAGTCTTTAAACTTCACTAAATATTATTGAATGGTTTCATGAAAAAGTAGCTGTAAACTGGGGGGGGGAGGGTTGGGAGGAATTATAAAGGTATGCTAGGAAACTCTCCTACTAAATGTGAATCAGCTGGTATCCATGACTAAGGAGAAGAAAAATAGCATTGGTAAAGTCACTTATCATAAGCATTCATTCAGAATCTGGACAGTTTGCTAATTCTATGATCTTATATAAAACATTGTCTGGCCACTACTGTTTTAATTTGCAGTTGACTATTTCAATACCTTATCCATCTATCGTGTATAAAAATAAGATACTAAGTAGAAAATTTAGTTTACTGTGAAATTGCAAAATATATTATTTTTCATTATATTGATAGTATTATGATTCTTCTATACCACTGGAAAGAAGTATTTAAAAGATTTATTGTCCCAGAACAGTGAGAAAAAAATCTGGCATTGAAGGGATCTGTGCTACCCACATAGGGTAGCACACAGCTTCCCCAAAATGCCTCAGAGGCTCTCCTCTAGACTCTGGTCCACGTTTGCAATATTCTGACTTGCTAATGTCTGATGGCGTTGGACATGGCCCCAGTTTTAGTGGCATTTATCCCCATTCTTCCATAACATATCCCCTTTAATTCTTGTGCTTCACTGGGGCGTTATAAGCTGGTTCTTGTATGCATTTGTAGCTTTCTGTTTTCTCTCTCTTTTTAAAAAATTCCTTCAGTATTTTCCATTTTCTCTCATTAGATGATAAGTGCTTTTGTAATTCCTGCAGTTCTATGTATAGTCAACTCTTGATTATCTGAGCTAATGGAGGGGAGCGTTAGCATGGAAGATATCAGAGGACAAATAAATTTCCCAGGGGTTTGCATCAATTCTGTGAAAGCATCTGTGTCCCGGAGGCGGGGAAACTGAACTCTAAGAGAAGCAGAGAAGCATTTTGAATGAAAGAGTGAGATGTCACATTCTCATAGGGCCGTGAACCACTGCTGCAGCTGCTAGGGAAATTTTATTCTACCTCAGCCAGGCTGTAGAGATATTATTAAGAGAGGGGCTCCTGGATCTTTGGGCATGAATCCCTCTACACTGGTTATCTTAGCTAGCTTTGGCATCAGTGCTTGGCTTCGCACAACAGCAGACCGGGACAATGGAAATATCGTAAATGGATGAAAAAGAAGTAACAGGGAATTCTTGGCAGAGAGGTCAACAAAATAGAAGCTTTCTGAAGCAAAGGAGAGAAGACACTGCTAGTGAGGATTTTGCTTTAAGGGGAGAGCATGTGAATTAGAGAAAGGATTTTACCTTCAACTCTAGCTTCCAGATAATGCCTTATCCACAGCACATGCTTTATCAGTGTTAGAGGAAGGTGAACCAAACCAAACAAAACAGGAGAAAGAGAAAGAATGGTTAATAAGTAAAATAATAAGCTTCCTAAGTATTCTGGAAGCAATTATAAAATTCACTTTTTGATTGCATACCATAGATATTTTAGGATTAGTCATAGAAAGGTTCTCTTGTTGCAAATGCTTTTTATGTTTGTTTTTTCTTTTCTTGTTTGTGTGGTGCTGGGGATCAAATCCAGGACCTTGCACATGCTAGGCAAGTATTTTATCACTCAGCTACAGTCCCACTCTTTGGTTTATAATGTTGAAGAAAAAAACCCTAAAAATTAGATGTTTGCATCATAGAGAATCCAAAATAATTAACCTTTCCTGATAAACCAGTATATTTCATGTAAGCGCTTTACCTACTTCATATTGCTTATTGTGTACAGTGCTGTAAAATATTGTTATGCTCATTGGACGTGTGAGGCAATGGAGGGTCACATCATTAAGTATCTTTCCAATATCATCCAGGTAGTTAATTCTGAACTGGAATTCAAATCAGTTTCTTTTACTTGAAATTTCTTAGTCTTAATTCTACATTGTGCTGCTTCCCAACAATAGTAGTAACTATAATTTATTGAATATTTACTGTGTGAAGGTGCTGTATTTACATAATTCCTAATCTTCCTACTTACCTAGTGAGGCAAATATTGATATATCCATTTCATATTTGAAGATAAAGAAGAACAGCCAAGGTCATTTGAATAGTTAAGACTTGAATTGAGTTTGGGTTTGGCTTATGCCCTGAGACTTTCCACTGCCGTGTGCTTTCTTCTTCCGAATGCCATGTTATTTTATTTAGGCTAGATATGCTTTACTACAGTTAATTATAAAATTTTGTTGTAGACAATCACTGAAATATTTTAATTAAATTTTCTTGAGAAACAGGCTATTCCATTTGTACATCCATAAACACAAATGGGTGAGTAGACATACACATTGTGTACTTGAATATATAGTTATTATATTACAAATTTTACTTTCCTATTACAGAAGAAATTCTGTTTGAGATTATGGTTATAGAAAACATTTCTAAGGAAAGCATAAGATGTCACTAGCATTAACAAACCACTACTTCATACCAGATAGGGCTAAAGAAGAACCTGTTCTGTAGAAATGTGCTTGTGTTTTTTCTTTCAGTGGAAATCAAGCTCAGACTTGAGGTAGAACAGTATGAGCCTTACTACTAAAGTCTGAAAATGGAATGAGACACTCTTGATCCATTGATCTATTAATTTGCAAAAGAGTGCGAGAAGCTGATGATGTGAGCATATTGAACGTCTTCCATGGTCATTTTTGGATATCTCTGCATTCCTTCTCCCTCAAATCTACTCCAGCAGTGAATGGGCACAGGGGACACTTTGTGGGAGAGCCGGGAGACAGAGACGTTGCCATCCCTGCTGGCAGGGGGCCTGTCCAAAGTCTTTTTGGGAAAGAAGTGGGCACATGGAAGCTGGGAAAGGGGCAGGCACCCCTCCTAGCCCAGGGGACACAGCTACTTCTAACATTCATCTGGAGTCCTTCAATTCCTTTTCCTTCCCAGCTGTCGATGGAACATTGATGTCTTCCACACAACTTACCAGTGTCTCCAGGGTTTAGTGAAGGGTTAAGTAAAATTTTTCTAATAGCAAGAGGATAAAGATAGCCCTTTCTCCAGACTCTCTTGGCATAGCCATTTGAGAGGCTTGAGAAAGGGTCTACAAATATTCCTTAATTCAGGGTCTAGATTGTGATCCATGGAGCTGGCCAAATGGCAACTCTCTATTATTTTTAGAAAGAGCATGTAGCTCTGATGTAGGATAGAAGAAATAAATAGGTAGAAAGGAGACTGACAAGAAGGAAAAGTAAAATATAACTTGAATATAAGAACCTGAAGCTGAAGTGCTTCAACCTCTAATCCACAAACCAGTTCTCTTTCCCAGGCCTGACTCTCTCATAAATTCTTGGGAAACCTGTAGATCCTAGAGTTAACAATATTTCTGAGAAAACCTGTAATTTAGAATATCCCAACTTATCCGTCAGTCAACTAATGAGGACCCCAATCAACCCAAGATCATCCACCCTAAGGCTGACCAGACCACCAGACCATCAGGAAGCGCCTCGGGACTGCTGGAGTGAGATCATCCACGCATACCTTTTCCAGCCCACCCCTCATGAAAGTCCCCTGTAAGAATAGAACCCAAAACTCCCTAAAATGCCTTCCTCATCTTGAGGGGCCTGCATTCTCTCTTGATTGTGTATTTCCTTCCCTTTTCCCAAATAAACCCCTGTCCATGTCTCTAACTGGCGCGTGCTGAAATTCTTTTCCGTCACGTTAGCCAAGGACCCTGCAGACCCTGAGTTCCCGAGCTGAGGACTCACTCCAACATCTTAGGTGAGTAATATTCTGAGAGATCCATGAGAAACACCTGGGGGAAACTCTCTCAGAAGCCTGTATTCTGCATGATGGGCCATTCTTTAGTGATCCTCCCACAGACCCATCCTTTCATAAAAGAAAATAAAAAAGAGAATGGATTTTAGGGTATTCGCTACCTAAATCAACATACGGATATCATGACTACATACCTGGTTAACCCTTACCAACTGAGAAGTGTGGAGACTCAGCCGTTTTGGAAATGAGTGCGTTTCATATCTTGGTACTGACCGTACCTACCAGCAGCCCACTGGGTTTCCAGGTTTGAATCCTATTGACTGGCTGGTATATGACTGAATTTAGAGGCTAGTTCTCTGACTTTCATTCAAGGTCATCGGGTTTTCTTTGTACTCATATGTCCTTTCAGAATTTTCTGCTTTCTTTTTGATTTTACTCCTTTTCAATTTATTTATGTGTGACAGCCTCAATCATCCAGTTATCAATTCAGTAAAATCTGTCTTGCAGAATGTCCATTTTATCATTCAAGCCTGAAATCTGTTCTGCAATCCTTTTATTTCCCTCCTGAATTGCTTTCAAAGCCCTCCAGGGAGCTGGCCTGCAAAAATAGAGAATTCTCACATTGTTTCGATGAAAGGTGCTATATAACCACACAGCAGGATCATTGTTCCCTTTTCTCTTTCATTCTGGTCGCCCTGACTGATCTGCTCTGCATTGCAAGCCTAGTGGCCTTTTTTCATCTTAATTTTATTCACTGCTGTGGTTACTTGCTTTCAGGGACATCAGATAGGTGTTAAGTAAAAGACAGGCATGGTGTTACAAGGAAAATCTAGGCACCTCCCTTCCCTCCTTACTAATTTCTAACACCTTCTGACCATTCCACTGAGCCCTGTGCCCCGCCCTGATCCTTTCCCTGACTGGGTTCAATTTCCCCTAAAGTTTCTGCTTTGTGCATAGAACTAGCCTAAACCAATCAAGGCAAACTGCAAAATTAAATTAATTTAACTCGTTCATCTAGGTGTTTAATGTAATATTTTGACAGATCTGCATAAACTGAACTTCCTAAATTTTGCATAAGGGAATAAAATTGATGGATTCAAATTCATTTCTGTTGGTGAAATGCAGAGATTGGTAATCCATCAGCTGTTCTCCCTAATGCACCATCCAGACAGCTCACGCTGCCTTCAGCTGGCATTAAGTGCAAACAGCTCTGCTTAAATAATAGTGGCTGCAGCGCAAAATCCAGTTTTAAATGAATGAAGATTTGACATTAAGTCAGTGTTTAAAAACAAATTGAAGCAAGAAAAAGAGGGGAAGATACAAATTGTTGTTTTTAACCCAAGAAGGGGGGGGGTGGTATAGCTTATAGAAAAACATGAACTCTTAAAGACAAAACAATAAAAACTCCTTGAAGACAGTCTTTGTGGTTGTGGGGAGAGGTATAGATAGATATGTCCAAATGTTGGCTCGGTGTATATAATTAGGTGCTTGGGTAATTGTGTGCATCAGCTTATTTGTGTGTGTGTGTGTGGGGGGTGTTGGGTGGGGAGAGAATTTCCTGGTATAATTGATTGAAATAGACTGTATGTAGAATGTTGAGACACACAATATTTAAAGAGAAATTATAGAGCAGTGGGAATCTTCTAAAATATTTCTCAGGTATTAGGGAGGGATGTTCTCAATAAGAATAGTATTTATCAAGATATATCATAGTTCAAATAAATATATGCTGACTGATATATAAAAATCTACCATGGTGTGAAAATATATGAAAAGTGGCAAAAACATTTATTTCTAACCTACATAAATAAAATGTGTATTCTGTTCATACAGAGTAGGGAAATGAAGCTTCTCATTTGGAAAATTCTAGGTTGAGGACTATTTCTCAATCAAAAAAGAATGTCTTTAAGTGGATATGTATGTTTTAGTGACATTTGAATTAGTCAGGTATGAAACTTATTGTAAATTTTTTTCTCAGAGTTTAATGCATATCATATTTTATTTATGTATTTTTTGGTGGTACTGGGGTGGAACCCAGAGGCTTTCTACCTCCGGTCCACACTCCCAGACCTATTTTATATTTTATTTGGAAACAGGGTCTCACTAAGTTGCTGAGAGCCTCACTAAGTAGCTGAGGCTGGCTTCGAACCTGCGCGATCCTCCTGTCTCAGCCTTCCAAGTGCGGGGATTACAAGCGTGCACCACCATGCTCAGCTATCATATTTTAATGTGCAAGTCATCTTATAAATAATATCAAGAGACAAACAACCAGTGAAAAAGATTTCCAGTACATATAGTGGACAAAAAGATTAGAATGGCTAAAATATTCAGAACTCCCATAAATAAGAAAGTAAGTAACAGGATAGAAACATAAACAAATTATAGAAAGGGACATTCCACATAAAATAAACATATATTACATGATAAAGTTATGAAAAGGTACTCAGTCTTACTAGTATTCATTATCATGTGCTGCAGGCTCAAATCCATTCCCTTTACCTTGTCTCCCTACCCCCTGACTCCCACCCTCCAACTATCTGGGACTGTAGGCATGGTCCGCTGCACCTGGCTTACTGTAAATATTCCCGTGTCAGTTATGAGCCTAAACACACTAGCTATTTTGATCTACAAGATGATTAACAGGAATCAGGTCAGTGATCCACACAAAGAAACACTATCCTGTAAATGTTTATCTTTTTAAGTTAAAATGATTTAAATGTCAGGAAATGGCCAGTAAAAGAAATAACAGAATCACAGAATTTTATGGCTCCAACTCCCTGAATTTCAGTGAATCTAAAATGAGTTAGTGTTAGTCTTTTATTGACCTTTCAAAGAGGTATCAAAAAGGGTTTTATTTTATTTTGTTTTTATTACATTTAGCAGATATGTGAAATGAATTGATTTTAAGATTTGAAAAATAGTGCATTGTTTAGATTTTTTTTAAAAAAAAAACAAGGTCTCGTGGAGATCAAATCCAGCTAAGTCATTTTACTAAGAATGAATTTAAGGTACAGAGTGTCTGGGGAGGGGAGGGGTCACCCAGTTGCTTAATAATGCAGCATGCCATCTGCTCAGCTTTACTCATAATGCCCTTTACCTTGCCCCATGGCATGCTTGCCCTTATACTCTACTTATTATAAGTTAATAAACTTTTCAGATATAAATAAACAGCCAAATAAGGGTGGAGAGAGAGAGAGAGAGAGAGAGAGAGAGAGAGAGAGAGAGAGAGAGAGAGAGAGAGACCCTTGCACAGTTTTGTGATGCCATCACTAGTCCTGCTATCCTGAGTAAAGGAATTATATCTTAGTTGATGTTATCAATATTTTCAGTACTGTTTCCCATTCCATGTATTCAACAACTACATTTTTGCATGCATTACACTTGATACTCAGTATTTTTTGAGCATCTGCTCTGTGTCAGTAACTATCTTCTATCCTGGAGATGCATGATGATTCTATACATCAAGTGCGATTACTCAGGTGATCATGTATTTACAGTCATGGTAAGTGCTGTGAAAAAAAAGTGCATGTTATGTGAATGTATAAAAGATATTAGTCCTCTATCAGAGAAGTAGTTGGCAAAAAATTTCTCCCATTCTGTTCGCTCTCGGTTGAGGTTCTTGATAGTTTCCTTTGCTCTACAGAAGCTCTTCAGTTTCATGCAATCCCTTCCCTAATATGTGAAAGCTATGAAGAAATGGGTAATGGCAGGAACTCTAGATGAACAAGGAGATTTTATAGAGGAGCAAATAAGGCAACCCAACTAAGGGGATGAGAGGAGGGAAGAGGGAATCTCTCTAAAGCACATGATGTACTTAAACAACCATATCAAAGTCAACCACTAAGCCAAGCATGGGAAGGAGGGAGAGGGAGGGAATGGGGTGGGCATTGGGTAAGGGCTAACTGGGTTATGTGTGCATGTATGTTTCCACCATCTTTTGTCTCATTAAGATGTATGACTACAATGCACGAATAAAAATTAAAAATAAATAAATAATAATACATAAAAAATATAAAAGAGAGGGTAGTCTGATTTAGACTTCTCTGTGGAGGTGTTAATTTTTCACCTGAAAGAGGAAGCTAGATGGAGAGAGAAGGTAAGCTTTCTTAGGCAGAAAGAAGTTCAAGTATAATTACCCAGAATCAGGGAAACTTGAATTTGATATCTTCTGGTATGAAAATAGAGATCCACAGTAAATTTTTGAGGACAACTCTACAATGAAAATGAAAAGAGTTAAAGAAGACTAAGTATTAAATAATCTGATAATCTGTCCCAAACAACTAATTCTGAGTAAATGTATTACTTTTGTATACAGAGAAACAAGGATGAGACTTGAAGAGATATTTTGTATTGGTTTTTTTGTTGTTGTTGTTTTGTTTTTTTCTTCTTTATCTTCAGTCCTTATCTCAGCAGTTCTGAATGTTTTACTTTTTACTTAAAAGAGTTAAAAGCAATGAGATAGGGAAAACTAAAGAAATAGTAAAGCATTCAAGAACCTTGAGATAACTTTGGAGAAACATGCACTAAAACCTTCAGGGACAATGTAATAAAGAAGTGAAGAAAATAGTGAGACCTACTTTAGACTGACAAAGCTATAGACCAAATAGTTTCAGCTTTGCTACAGGACTTGCCTTCAATTTCACTTGTCTCACTTGTCTGTAGGTTGCTTGTAATAAAGATTAGTACTTATAGAATACTAACAATGAGTTAGCTTTGTACTGTTCAAATGGTAGCCACCAACCACATGTGAGTATTGGGTACATATTTGAGATGAGGAAAATATTTTAGATTTTAAGGACAGCTAAAAAAAAAGAATGTGAGATAAAATATCTTATTGTTTATTAAATTTGATTACATGTTGAAACAACTATATTGTGGACTTATTTAGTTAAAATGTTATCAGAACCAATTTCACCTACCTCCTTTTATCTTTCCTAAGACGGCTATTAGAAAATGTAAAATTATGTATGTGTCTTACATTATATTTTTGTAAGACAGTGCTGATATCATTATAGTTCATCTCCTGAATTCAAGGCTTCTGCATCTGCAAATTCAACCCAGTATGGATTGAAAATATTTGAAAAAATAATGCATCTTTACTGAACATATACTGTTTTCCTTGTCACTGATCTCTAAATAAGACAATGTAGCAATTATTAATATAACATTCACATTATATTTTATATTATAAGTAATCTAGAGATTATGTAGGCTGTGAATGAGGTTGTCTATAAAGTTTATGCAAGTACTACAACATTTTATAATAGGGACTGGAGCGTCTTTAGATCTCTGTATACTCAGTGGTCCTAGAATCAATCCCATGAATGGCAAAGAATGACCATACTGATGATAAAAGATGGAACAGAATACATAAAGGCTTTGATTTCATAGTACTGATGTCCTTCTAGTGAAAACAGACAATAAGCCCAAACTAAATAATAGGTCTTATCCAAAATAATAAAGTGTGTTTAGAAGATAGAGGGATTGTGGATGGTATTTTGAGTAGTTGATTCAGGATACATCTCTTTGATTGGAATAGAAACATAAACAGTTAGACCACAAGCACAGAGTTTCTGAGATGGGAGTAGGTCCAGTGTACTGAAATGCAGTTAGGACTAAGAAGAGAGAAGGGTAGGAGTTGTCAGATTATAAAAGGCCAGAGTTCCCAGTCAGAGTTAGGATTTTTGTTTCTTATTCTGAGTGAAATGGTATAGTAGATTGAAACTAAACGTGTAATTATTCCCTTCATGCACCCACATATTTTTGCAGTGTGACTTTGTAGATCTTAGCCATGACAAATCTGGGTGGGCTTTATGACTTGTTTTGAGCAACAAAATGCAGTAAAATGACATTGTATATTTGTGATTTTCTTTCTCATATTTCAATAGGCCTTGCCTGGTTCTGCTTTATTGTAACCTTACCAATTATTATGAGAAGAAGCTCAGCCTAATGTCCCATAAAATAAGAAATCACATAGTTTAGTTGGTTGTCACTGCTAATCTTCCACTATACTCTGATAAGATTAGCATTTTTTCCACATTTGACCTGTAGACTTTTCAGTAATAATTTTTTCTTTAAAAGGTATGAGTTATGGTTGTTCATTAGAATGCTGGCAAAGAAGGTTCTATCTAGAGGTAAAAATCAATGATAAACATAATTAGGAACAACACAGGGGACAAAGTTCTTGACTAGTAAGAACTTGTTAAGATGGCGCCTAGAGCACTAGCAGTTTGCAAGGCGGGAGAAAGACAGAGTGGCCATACACCTAAGAAGACAGAAAGATTCATTGTTGAAAGAAGGTGGAATTTCTCTTTTGATGGCTTTTCTTGTTCCATTGAAACAAGAAGCAAATCATCCTTTGGATAATGAGGCTTGAGTGTCTGTGTTGGAAAGGATCATATGTCATGAGAAACCACACGGGAAGTTTTATTTTTTAAATTACGGATTAAATATATGAGTGAAACTTCCATTTATGAAACACTCACTATTTTGTGGAAAAGATTTCCTTCTTCTGGGGTCATTGTTTTTGTTACAGATGGGAATGCCATCTCTAGTTTGTTGGTGATGCCAGTTTATAGCTAACTAAAAAATTGCACTGGGTGTCTTAGCAATTCATTGCATTATTCTTAATCCTTGAGAATGTTTTCTTTTTTATTTTTTGTTTCGTGAACCAATTAATATTTGATCCATGCATTTATTCAACAAACATTTGTGTACTCTTATTATGTAACTATCAGACACTCTTTTGAGAGGATACTGTTTTCTTGTAAGTTTAATACCTAAATAATAAATCCAAAAAGAAACTCTGAACAACTAGTCACCAACACCATCCTCTTTGAAAAGCAGGACTGAATTTTATTATTACATGCCAGGTGCTTAACAACAAATCTTCAGTAGGTCAATGGGTATGATTTGTGTTCAGAGCAATTTCCTTTCCAACAGTATGGTGGCGTAGGCTTTCTAAACAGACCTCCCTGGATAAGTTACAAAAAACTTCTTTAAAAAATGCATCATGGGAGCTGGGCGTGGTGGCGCACGCTTGTAATCCCCACGCTTGGGAGGCTGATACAGGAGAATGGCACAGGTTTGAAGCCAGCCTCAGCCACTTAGTGAGGCTCTCAGCAACTTAGTGAGACCCTGTTTTCAAATAAAATACAAAATAGGTCTGGGACTGTACCCCAAAGATAGAAATCCTCTGAGTTCCATCGCCAGAATTAAAAAAAAAAAAAAAAAGCATTGTGGAGCTGGAAATAAGAAATCCTCAGATGTCAAAAGTACAGTGCAACTGGGAAACCATAGGTCATCGAAGCCAGTATTCCTTCTAGGAAGCTTTGGATGTATTTTGGAGACTTTGGACATTCATTTTGACTACTGCATAGAAAAAGAGAGGCAGAAGACAAAATTTATAGATCACCCAGGATGGACAGTCTAACAGGTCCTTGCATAAATCTGGGATCTTTTTTTTAAAATTTTTTATTGGTGCACTGTATTCATACATCATAGTGGGATACAAACTTTTGTAGACATACATGCACACATCGCCCAGTCAGCCCCCACCTGATCCCCACCCCATTCCCTCCCCATCCCTCCCTCCCATGCTTGGCTTAGTGGTTGACATCTAGTATTATAGCAATTTATCCAAAATTAAAAATGATAATCTCACATAACAGTTTCATTTGTCTGATGCCAAGCTTTTGATGACTTAAAGATAACATTTCAATATTTCTTTTTGCTTTCTTTCTTACCAGAGAATATTTTTTTCTTTTCTTTTTTTTAGGTGAAACTATCATATATTTATATATTTATTTTTCAGAAAAAAAATCTATCCTAATATAGAATATGGACTCTAGATACCCAAAATGATCTCGAAAAAGAATAAAGCTAGAATATATATATTTTCTGATTTCAAACCATATAAAGCTACAATAATTGAAACAGTGTAGTACTGTTCTAAAGGCAGATATATAAACCATTGAACTTAAATAAAAGCCTAGAGATAAATTCTTTCATATATTGTCAAGTTATTTTTGACAAAGTTTCCACAAACATTTGGTGGGGGGAATAATAATCTTTTAACTAAATATTGTAAAAAATAATAATTACATGAAAAAGAATAAAATTGGACCCTTACCTAATCCCATATACAAATATTAACTCAAAATAGATAAAAGACCTAAATATAAACCTTAAGACTATAAACTTTTAGAAGAAAATCTGGGTCATAAAACCTCACAACATTGAAATTGGCAGTGATTCCTTGGATATGATTTTAATGGAACAGGCAACAGAAGGGTATACAACTCCCTAAAAAATAAAATATTGTATATCAAAGACAATGTAAACAGAGTTAAAAGTTACTGATAGAATGGGATAAAATATTTCCAAATGCTATATCTGAAGGTATATTAATATTCCAACTAGAAATCCTAAAAATTAACAACAATAAAAGCAAACAATACAATTTAGAGATAGGTATAAGACTAACATAAATAATGAATCTCCACAGATAACTAATCTTAGTTGTCTGTTGGATGGAAAATCTTGTTTCTCTGGTTCTGGTGTGTGTTACCTACTGCTTCTTTGTAGTTAATCTCTGAGTATTTTCTCTAGCGCTGGTTTTGAAGACATAAATTCCTTCAGTTTCTGTTTGTCATGGAAGCTTCTTATTTCTCCATCTAATTTGATAGAAAGTTTTGCTGGGTAGGAAATTTTTGGCTGGAAGTTGTTTTCTTTCAGAGTTTGGAATATGTTACTCCAAGACCTTCTGGCTCTCATGACTTGGTTTGGGAAGTCTGGAGTGATTCTAATCGGTTTGCCTCTGAATGTCACTTGGCCCTTTGTTTTCGTTGCCTTTAAGATTCTCTGCTTGGCCTCCACATTGGTCATTTTGACAATTATGTGGCATGGGGATCCTCTTCTCCGATCCTGTCTAAAGGGAGTTCTATAAGTTTCCTGGACCTGCATATCAACCTCTTGCTCTATGTTTGGAAAATTTTCTGCTATTACTTCCTTGCAGATATTGTTGATCCCTTTGGTTTCACTTTCTTTTCCCTCCTCTATTCCAATTATTCTTAGGTTAGCTCTCTTAAAATGGGCCCATTTTTCGCCGGGCGTGGTGGCGCATGCTTGTAATCCCCGCGCTTGGGAGGCAGAGACAGGAGGATCGCGCAGGTTCGAAGCCAGCCGCGCGCGCTGGCTTAGGAGACCCTGTTTCCAAAAATGAAAATGTAAAAATAGGTCTGGGAGTGTAGCCCGGAGGTAGAAGGGCTTCCAGGAACCCCAGTACCACCAAAAAAAAAAAAAAAAAAAAAATGGGCCCATTTTTCTTCAATGTCAGATTCCTGCTGTCGGATATTTTTTTCTAGATTAGAAACTATGCTTTCATTTTTGGATTGATCATCTTCTAAGAGTGAGATTCTATTCTCCATGTGGTCTAATCGGTTGTTTGTACTTTGAATTGAGGCCTTTACTTCATTAACTGCATTTTTTATCTCTTTTTGGCTCTCTCTAAATTCTTTTCGAAACACCTCTATTATTTCTACAGTTATTTTCCTGATTTGATCTTCTGGAAATCTCTGAATTTCTGTTTTATCGGGTTCTGATGTTGTGGGGTTGTGGGCATTCATTGCTCCATTGTTATTCCTCTTTCCCATGATTTTGGGAGTTTGTTCCTTCTCTGGGTTCTTCCCTTGGCTCTCTACGACTTCACTTAAGGTGCTCTGGATCTCGAGTCTGTGGTATCTCAGACCCCACTACTGCTTTACTGGGTTGTATTGCAGAGTCTCAGACCCGGGGAGTCGATAGAGGCTGCTTTACACTATGGGGGGTGCCAGGTTGCGCGTTCTCCTATGGTGTGATATCTTTGCCACCGCCACTCCCCCACTGGGTCAAGTCCCTGGGAGTCAGTACTGGGATTTCTCCTCTGGGGCCCGCAATTTGACTCACTGTTGTTGAGTACACAGATCGAGCTGTAGTGGACTCGGTGAATTTGCTGCTGCTGCCGCCAGTGGCAATATGGCGCCGCTGCCACCTCTCGGCCGTGAGGCTGGCATATTTCTTCTCTGTTTTTGAACTCTGCTCTGAGTCCCTGCAGTGTGTGCTGAGCTCAGCCACTGGGAGCTTTAGATGCTTCCTGCGCCGAAAAATCCCACCTGGCTGTTCCGCAGCGGCTCACCTCGGCTTGCTGTAGCCGTCCGGTGAATTCGCCGCTGCCGCCGGCAGTAAGGCGCTGCTGCCATGTCCTCGGGCGTGAGGCCTGTGTATCTCCTCTGTGGCTCTGAGCTTTGCTCCTAGTCCCCCTCCTCTCTGGAGCCTGGTGACCTTTTGTATCTCTGGTGATGGTGTTTTCTGTCTATGAAAGGCACTGATTTTGTGGTAACGGAGATTGGTTGTTAGCGGGGCTCTTAAACCTCGCTTTTCTCGGTCGCCATCTTCCCGGAAGTCTTGAGAATGTTTTCAAAAGCTTCACAAATCAATAAATGTTGTTTAGTTTTGATAATGCAATTAAGAATAACTCTTTGAGTGATTATTTTGTACAGAATGTTCAGTAAGACTAAGCACCGTGTCTTGGATCCAAATGTAAAATGGTTATTTTAAAATATGGTTTAAAGAAGATTCTATTCACTATTTACAACTGTTTTTTTATGTTAAAATTCTCAATAGGAAACTAGGCATAAATATTGAAATACTGTGAATGGATATGACGAATCTTTCAGATACACTTGGAAAGTTAAATGTATTACCTTAAGCTGCAATGAAACCAACTGAAGTCAATTAAAATAAAGTAAATAATCATGGGATTTATTAACAAGCTTCTGCTATTTAAAAAATGACTTTTCTACTGAGAATTTCCAATGCTTCTTTCTTTGCAACACTTTAGATTTTTAAAAGTACTGATTTTTAAATAACTATACTCATTTTTATTTGAATAAAGAAGTTTTTTCGATTGGATTTAAAGTTCTAAATAGATGACGGTGCTAGATTGGGTAATTAATCTATTAGAAGTTATTGTAGAAGACTTTTATATCTATGTCTTTGAAAATATGCTAAATTAATGGTAATTTTTCTTGTCTTAAGGATGTAAATTTGAAGGGATTCTAGGTTATTAACACATGCTTAACAAAAACAGCAGAAATATTTGTTAAAATGTTAGAGGCAAAATGGAGTTATTTTAAATACTTAGAGCCAAATATGCAATTAATGGAGGCATACTACTGAATATTGTTTTAAAACTCATTATTATTGTCATTTTTGCATTTACTATATTTTATTTTATTTTTTATTTTTATTTATTTATATTTTTTGTGGGTCTGGGGCTGGAACCCAGGGGCATTCAACCTCTGAGCTACAGCCCCTGCCCTATTTTTTATTCTTTATTTTGAAACCGGGTCTCACTGAGTTGCAGAGGGCCTCACTAAGTAGCTGAGGCTGTCTGCGAACCATTATCCTCCGGCCTCAGCCTCCCGAATGCTGGGATTACAAGCGTGCACCACCATGCCCAGCGCATTTACTATGTTTTTTTTAAAAAAAATTTATTGGTGCATTATAGTCATACACCTTAATGGGATACAAGATGATGGCGACAACCATGTACTCATCACCCAATTAGCCATTACCCCATTTCTACCCCATCTCCTCTCCCTCCCTCTTCCTGTTTGGCTTGGTGATTGACAGTGATATGATTGTTAAAGTACATCACGTGCATTAGAGAATTTCCCCTTTCCCCCGTCAATGACAGGTTAAGAAATCTGTCATGAAAAGTATGTATTGAATTAATTTAGATAATTCTTAAGGTTGTTTCTTCTCTTACTTTGAAATTAACCCCAGAGATCTACCTCATAATTTTCTAAAACTTACTTTATTATTATTTTTATTATGCTTCTTCTATTATTCTTTGACTAAGAATAGGTATTTTCTTCAAATGTTTGTAACAAAACCGAAACACATCCTTGGATACAAGGTCCATAATAAGAAAGATACTTAGGTTGGCATTTCACTGGTACTTTATTAATGCTATAGACTATAGAGTTGTTTTGAAAGTATATTTACAAATGAGGTCCAGCTCATTCATGAGATGATAGTATTTTTTGATCACTGACAAGCTATAATTTACCTTTACCTTTTCTTATTTAGTTTTTTTTACTTTCTGTTATTTTATACAGATAAAGCTGATTTTTTATTAGTTTAGAATTGATATCTACCTCTGCTTTTTTTTTTTTTTTTTTTTTTTTTTTTTGGTGGTACTGGGGATGGAACCCTTCTACCTCTGGGCTACACTCCCAGACCTAGATTTTATATTTTTATTTGGAAACGGTCTCTTAAGCCAGTGAGTGGCTTCGAAACTGTGTGATCCTCCTGTCTCCACCTCCCAAGTGTGGGGATTACAAGCGTGCACCACCACACCTGGTTCTACCTCTACTTTTTAAAAAAAATTATTTAACCTGCTTATATGAAATGACTTTTTATCTTACTTGTCTATGATCCCAACCTACTCATAAACAAATAGGACATATAGTTATGATCATGGTGTAGTTACAAATGCACACTTTTATTTTATTACTATAAATTAATTTTATTACATACTTAGGAATACAGTTGAAGATAGATTGTATCGCTTGGAAGATGAGCACATTTACAGAATATTTGTTTCCAAAAAGGAGTTCAAATTCCAAAACTATGTGTGTGTGTGTGTGTGTGTGTGTGTGTGTGTGTGTGTCCATAACTTGGTAAACAATTGCTAGGAATTGAATTAGTTTTAACTTGGTTAGTACTCATTTATGTTTTTTCTTGTATATCTGTAACCATTTGTAGACTTTGTGAGTTTGGAGCAGTATTGGCCACATTTCTTGTACTATCTCATATATATGAAATCCAATAGCCTACCCTTCAAGGTGAAAAAATTATACAAACTTTAGATGACACAATTCCTAATAGGTTCTTTCTTATCCTTTCACTTCTCCACTAATATTGTGAGAGACAGCCTAGATAGTAAAATTCTTTAACACATATCTGAGAATTAAAACTTAACGCTTAACCATTACACATTTTCAGGGCTCATTTTAAATTAAATTTCAGGTTATCATAAGCAATGAATAACTATTCTCAGATTTATTTCATAGTCTCCTGTTTTGATGACCTCTTTGTACTTCAATCCTCTGCCTAATTTTATTCACTTAGAAAATATGGTAATTTGGAATAACTTCTTGGTAATTCTGCAAATGAAAAGGAAGTTTATAAAAGGCAGGTTGAGAAAAATGAATCAATTTTATTCTAAAGCTGGTATTAACATATTTTAAATGCAGAGGAAAGAGCAAGATGCATCTTAAGGTTATAAGGAGTTCGTCAAATTGACCTACATGAGCTCAGAGAAGTTACATGTTTCCTAAGGCCAAGGAACTGTTTCATGACCTTGAAGGGTATATTAGTATTTCTATTTAAGTCATTACATTTTCAAACATTGGAACTGCTCAGATTTGGTTCACTGCACAAACCAATCACTTAGAATGTTAAGGAGCATGACTCTAGTCTCCTGGAGACAGCTCTTCTGTAATTGAGCTCTCGTTTGCATGGCCTGTCTACCTTACCTGTTAATTTTTTTCCCTTGGTGTGGGAGTGTGTGTGTGTGTGTGTGTGTGTGTGTGTGTGTTGTCAGCCTACATTATGAATGCAACTGATAGAACAAACACCAACAGCTTACACTAGAAATTTTCTGCCCAGAACTCATTGAAACACATGATAATGTTCTCAAACTGCAAGGTTTTTTTTTTTTATGTCAGAGCATTTTAGAGTTGGAAGTGATTTTTAGATGCATATTACAATCACATGGGAGAACTTACAAAAATAAATTCTAATCTAAAATCTCTGGGGAAGACTTGGGACACCTGCGTTTTAAAATTTTCCAGGTAATTTTAATGTCCGGCCAGCTCAGTAAACCAATGTGGTTGGATTAGTCCCAGTCAGCCAAATAAGAAATTTAGAAAGGGGTTGACTTATCAAACATTACACAACTGGAAAATAGTGAAGTTGAGACTAAAAGAAAGATTTCCTGATATTAATTTGAGTCTTTAAAATATTTTTAAATTTTTCTTTGAGAGCTGTTCTTCCACAAAATCTTTTTTTTTTTTTTCCTATTGGTTCATTTTAGTCATACATCTTAACGGGGTACAAAATGGTAGAGGAACACATCCACACGTCACTCATTTAGCTTTACCCCAATTCCACCTCATTACCTTCTTTCTCCCTCCTTCTCATGTTTGGCTTACTGACTGACTTTGATATATTTGTGAATGTACATTAGGGAATGTCCTCCTCTACCCCTCCCTTCTCCCTCAGTTAGCTTGCTTTATTTCCTCATCTACTAAGAGATATACAGCTAGATGCCTCTAAGTGGCCATTTTCATCGGGTAGGATGGGTTGAAAATTTCATTTAGAAAATACTCTAATGCACATGATGTACTTTAACAAACATATCAAAGTCAATCACTAAGCCAACATGAGAATGAGGGAGGGGGAGGGAATGGGGTGGGAACTGGGTAAGGGCTAATTGGGTGATGTGTACGTGTATGTCTCCACCATCTTGTATCCCATTAAGATGTATGACTACAATGCACCAATAAATAATTAAAAAAAAGAAAATGCTAATACTATATTTCTCATAAGAAGGAATGTATTGTACTAATGTATAAAGTTTGAGTATGATGATGCTTGAATAATTTCTACCTGTGAAGAGAGTTCAAGGAAAAGGAGCATAATATGAAACAGCGTTAAATCCCTTTGAAGCCCGAGATAAGGCAAAAAAATCTTGCTAAGAGTTTACACCAAATCAATTTTCAACTGTATAATTCACAAAACATGATTACTGTTCATTGTTCAGATAAAAATGGTCTTACAATTGTAATAAATCATCTTTTATAGTGACAGAATTTACAACGGCCACAGAATGACACACAAAAATGGTTTAAGCATTGACATTCAGCTTTTGTTTACACTATTCTTTAAATACTGATGTTGATCTTTCAGTACTTGAGCTCAGATGGGCAATCTCCATCAGTTTAAAATTATGCTTGTTCAAATTTAGTTTTTTGTTTGTGTTCATATTATTGCAAGCACTAGGACTGACAGTGTTTTGAATATTTTATTATTGTCTTTAATAATGTCTTGTTATAAGAAAGGGCCCATTTATACTGTGAGTACATGTGTTTAATGTTGTACATGGAATTACTGTACATTGATTTGTCTTTTTGTTTTCATTGAGATAAACATTTTACTTGAGTTTGCCCTTTCCTGATCATATGAAAAACAATGGGCCAATTCAACTATTTTAAAATTGGCAAACATTTAGTTTTTAGAACTTACCTTTAAAAGTAAGTTCATATGGAAAATATTTGGTACCTTATAGATTTCTAGAATCTGGCAATTTTATGACAATAGAAGAAAGAAAACTGAAAAAAATTAAATTGCTTTATCTTCAGGTGATAAAAATTTGTGAATAGTTGAAAGAAAAAAGACACAAGGATAACAAAGATGGAAAATCCCAGAAAATTGAAAACAAAGACTAAATGATATGTAAATGACTATGCAGACATTTCTAAAGCCCATGATTATTTTTTAAGTATAAATAGTAAAAAGGATTTACTAAAAGTTCTGTTGGATACTGTGAGTTTGAATATCATACACATACTATACTCATAGTGAGGAATTGAAAATTAATGAGAATATAATATCATGAGACTCTGACTTCTTTTTAAGGACATAAAGGAAATAGATGCTTTTGTTTAAAGGCAGAGATTTAAATCACTAATCTAGGATGTTGGAAGAAGTATTCATCAATAAAATAATTAAAACTTAAAACTATACAGACACTAGCAATGGCAATTTGTATTATTTAATTCAAAATTATAGCACAATAAAAATGTGTACTTTTCATGAAAAGAAAAATATTTACATTTTGGAAACAGGTTGAGTGTCTTTGTTATAGGAGAACTGACTGAAAGTTCAATTGGTTGGAACTGAGAAAAGATATGAGGCCGGGCGTGGTGGTGCATGTTTGTAATCCCTGCCCTTGGGAGGTAGAGACAGGAGGATCGCGCTGGTTCGGAGCCAGCCTCGCTGGCTTAAGGGACCCTGTTTAAAAAAAAAAAAATGTATATATATAATAGGTCTGGGAGTGTAGCCTGGAGGTAGAGGGCTTCCAGGAACCCCAGTACTACCAAAATAATAATAATAATTTTTAAAGTTACTTCATCTAAATAGATAACCAATGCTTGGCATTACTACTACTAAAATAACAAACATTTTTATGCACATTAACTAGAGTACCTTGACATAATCTAAAATTTTGATAAAAATAAAAACCAAATTATTTGAAAGCAAAATGTTCTTGTCCCAAACTTCAGATTCTCTTGTCTTGGATTTGAATTGATAGAGGCCCATCTAATAATACTGTCTTCTAGATTAAAAATTCCTCAGGGGCCAGGATCAGGTCTTATTCATTCTTCTGCTCAGCATTTTTTACCATGTTGGTCTCAATGTGCATTCATTTAATGAATATGTGGTTGAATAACTAAATATATGGTTAATATTTCTTTAAGTTTGTGTATTCACATATATATATATGTTTTTTCTTTTCTTGCGGTACTGGGTATGAAACACGGGTATTTTACCTCTGAGCTACACCCCCAGCCCAATTTTTTATTCATGATTTTGAAACAGGATCTCACTGAGTTTTAAAGGGCCTCACTAAGTAGCTGAGGCTGTTCACGAACCGCGATCCTTCTGTCTCAGCCTCCGAAATGCTGGGATTACAAGTGTGTGCCACCACACTCGTAAGTGTATTCATATATTTTTATTTGTGGTTTTCTTCTTCCATTTTCCACTGACACAACAGACTGTAAGGCTGCTCCACACAAAAATAATTGTATGCATAATTTTATGACCACTTTATGCAATTTCTGAATGGAGAAGAAAGAAAAGAGATTGAAAGAGGGATGAATGATTTCATTCACAATTGGAAAAGAGCTCATCTCTCTCCTCATTGTCTCTCACCACAGCCCTACATTACCTACGCTTGAGCCCACTCTCTTCTTTAGCACAAAGAATAATTGCATCACCTGGAAAAAGGTGATGTTTAAAGAAATAGCTAGACTTCTGAGAAAGGGATACCACTAAATTCACATGTGATAGTTCAAGTTATACTTCTTACACATTTCATCTTTGAAATTCTTTCTAATCTCCATGTTTGCTCTGGACAATCCCATCCACTCTGAAAGTTTCAATTAATATCTTATTAATGATACCCACTTTTAAATTTTGGTGCTAGGAATTGAACTCCGTGGCATTCTACCTCTGAGCTACAACGCCAGCTCTTTTTATTTGTTAATTTGAGACAGGGTCTCATCTCACTAAGTTTCTGAGGGTCTTGATAAATTGCTGAAGCTGGCTGTAAAACTGCAATCCATCTCATCCTCCTATGGACAAGTAGTACAGATGTTCCCACCATGTCCAACAATGACACTCACTTCTTTGCTTTTATTCCTAATTTCTCTGGTGTATCTTAGCTTAGTCTCATATATCCACTTCTCTGTAGTATATTTCCTTAGGCATTAGGCTTCTCAATCTAATAATCTTTTATTTTAAATTAAATAGGCAAGATTGCCAATCTGGTCATATTTTTTTTTTCTTTTGGTTGTTTCTACTTTGATCTTCTATTTAAGCACACAAGAAACTTGATTCTGAATTTAGAATCTTTCCACAACCCCTGTAATCACATCACAAGACCTAATTATCTATCCTTTAGCCATCACTCTAAACCTCATGCTTCTCTCTACATTCATTTCCACAGTTCAGATGCTCACTGCTCTTCCATTCTATCTCAGTGCCCTCTAAGATATTTCCTCAAATTCTTATCTCCTTTCGCTATATATAATCTTCTACCAATGTCATCTACTTGTGTCTCAGATGGTATTCTAACTGCTATGATCCAAAAGACCTACTGCACAATGTAAAGGAAGAAAGATTTATTTGCTCACTGTTTTTAGAGATTTTAGAGATCACTGTCTGTCAGGCTGGATCTGTAGAGGGCAGGGCATGGTGGCAAAAATGGGGGCGAAAAGGAGAAAGAGGGAGAGTACAAGACTCTGTTCTCAAATTATGCTAATAGGAAGCAAGAGAAAGCGAATGAGGAGATTCAAAGACAAAAACACATTTCCTAAGGCCACAACCCTGGAACCCACCTTCTCCAGCCACAGTCCATCTGCCTAGGTTACCACCTAGTAAATCTATTACTGTGGATTTATCCACTGATGGTATTACAATCCTCATGATTTAGTTATATCAACTAAACATTAATACATGAGCTCTTCAGGGGACATGCTATATTTAACCATTATAACCTGAAATGTAAAAATAACACACAACATATGATTCTTCAATCAAAACTGCTAAGTGGCTCCACTCCAACTACCTCATGAAGCTCATATTCCTTCATAACAGCACACATATCCCTGCCTGCAAACTCTTTATTTTCTCTTCAAGCTAATTTCTCTTTACTTCAGATTTGGAGCATTGTTACATACCAGAGAAAAAGAAAACTATTAATTGTTCTTGGAAAACCAATGTCCCTACGTCTGTCCTCAGCTTGTTCAGTGCTTAATTTTTTTTTTTTTACATTCCCTACTTTTGTGGCAGAAATGTACTATTCAAAATCTACCCTTCCACCTAACATTTAGTAAAATTGCTAATAATTACTATAATAATGACAATAATATATCCATGTGTCTCTTAATGATTTACAAATCATTTTCCTGTAAACTATCATAACTAGATTACCATGGCATTCTAACGTGTACAAGGAAGGCATTATTTTCAATGTATACAGAAATATGCTTCATAAGGCAGAGGTTTTATTCTACCTATTCACTGAGACTCCAGAAAATGCCTCCCAAGTAGCATAAATCAATGTATCTTTCTTTGGTTCTTTTTTTTTTTTTTTTTTTTTTTTGGTGGTACTGGGATTCCTGGAAACCCTTCTACCTCTGGGTTACACTCCGAGACCTATTTTATATATTTTTTTTTAAATTTGGAAACAGGATCTCTTAAGCTAGCGAGGCTGGCTTCGAACCAGCACATTCCTCCTTGTCTCCACCTCCCAAGAGTGGGGATTACAAGCGTGTACCAACCACGCCCGGCAATCAATGTATCTTTCTGAATTAATAAATGAATGAAGAAACTGCTGCATTTTATAAAAGTGATTGTTCAGGAATATAAGGCTAATAAATGAAACTTATCCAGATGGAACTGTATTATGGTTCATTGTGTATTAATCTGATGATGCCCTAGGATTATTAGTAAAAAAATTCCTACATTACTTTATATATACTACTTAATATATGTTAAAATACTTTGTACGAAAACCATTTCTTCTCTGTTCCAATTCAAGAATTGGCACAATTCTTTGATGGTTCATACTTTTTACAAAAGTATAAAATAGTATGTTCACAGTTGACTCTGAGACCAAAACTAAAAGGTAGGTTTTCTGTGAGAGGTGAAATCAATCTTTTATTCTTATTTCTCTTCTGAGGGACAAGAAAGAACCAGAAAGTTATTAAGATATTTCTGAATGTAACATGAATTATTTTAGGCAACATCTAGTTGTGATTAAATCCCTAAGTAAAATAATAATTTGGAGAAAGATTTCTTGAAATAATTAATGTTAGTTTAAGTAAATGTAATTAGAATTTCAAAGAGAAAGTGGCATGATGAACATATTCAAACAGGATGGGTAAAGAACTATGTCAGGAAACATTTCCTGTACTTCTGATTGTTCATTATAACCGGGCTCTTAGACAAAACACACACACACACACACACACACACACACACACACACACACCACAAAAACTCATTTAAAGAGGAATGCACATGTGGGACTGTAATGATATGCATTCTAGTTTCCAGTGGCAGCCTGCTTGATTGGACTGTCCTTTTAGAGTAGAATATGATAATGCATTTACTCTATATATTTGGTTACATAGTCTGTGCAGATACCTACTCATCAGTCCATAAAATCAATTTAAATGTACAGTCCCTTTCAAATATGACCAGCAGTTTTGCATATTCTCCTGCTTGATCTTAGTAGCTTCTTCTAGTACTTTGCTTAGCAGGGAAAAAAATTAGTTTTATATTAAGCTATGGAGTTCTGCAACTGTTTTATTGCCAAACGTTTATGTGGCATTTTATGGCCAGTAAGGGATTTTATAGGCCCTGTATCAGGTTTTTTTTTTTTTTTCAACTCCATCCCTTTGGGCAGTAACCACAGTGTTGTTATTCTGATTTTTACAAACTTCAGAGAGAAGGTGACATGAGGGTAAGAGACTCGCAGAAGGTTAGATGGTAAGTAAACAGTCAACACGGTATGAGAAGTCATGGTCTTTGAACTGGTAGTTTATTTCCTTGCGCATTACGCCACTGATTCTTTTCGGCCTTTTCCTGATTTATCTGTGAAAAATTCCTGAAACTCAAAAATGATAGGTTTGTTAAGTGATAGACTATAGCACATGTAAAGAAGCAAAAATAATAGTGTAATTTTTTATAAATAACTGTCACTGAACTTTCAAAGTAAATGCATACTTAGTATAAAAGAAGTCATATATCTAAAAGCATTGAGAATGCTTATAGGTTTGTTTTTAAATGAGTGGCCAAGTTGAATTTGGAATAGTTTTGAAAAGCTTTAAGAGGCTGTGTTGTCAAGCTATTAGATTGGCCTCCTAACCTAGTCAGATTTATATTAGTTTTAGAAATAAAATATATTAATCAGAGTAAAATTTCATGATTTAAGTAACATAAATGGGAAAAAATATGCTAGAAATAGACAAAGCCAATGAAAGAATTCATGATTGCTTGGGAAATGTGGATTTAGTATTTATCAAATAGTGATGTTAAGCTAGAGAATATAAAGGTCCCTGGAACTAAGATTATAAGGAGATATTGGAAGAATCCTGCATTCTTTGTTGATGTCTTAAAACACATTCTGGCTAAAATTATAGGCTCTTAAATATTTTCATGGTTCAGATGCATTTTAAAAGCATTTGGTCACACACACAAAAAGAATACTCACTTTATGATCAGTTGGCTATTAAGTTCGAAGGCTTGTATTTGCATAGTTTTTTTTCCTGAGGAAAATGTTAATAGGAGCCTGAATATAAATAAGGGAAGAAGCAGCTCCGGATATTTTTCTGTGGTTCTCCTTGATGGGAAAGTCTTATGTACATATTCAGTGGATAAGCCTCACTTGCTCCTGGGCTCAATATTCAACTAATTAATGTCATTCAAGCTGTATATGCCTTTGCATTGGTATTTGATCGAATTTCAAATCCTCTCTTTGAATGAATTGCACCTTGAGAAGAATTCAGTTTTATAGTTTATTTATCTTAGAGTATGTTTACATTTAATCCTCATCTACTTGAGAGGATGGGAGGAAATAGAAACTCTAATACATTGTTGGTGGGACTGCAAACTACTACAGATGCTATAAAAATCTGTGTGGAGGTTTCTCAGAAGGTTGGAAATGAAACTTCCATCTGATCCAGCCATAGCCCTACTAGGGATCTTTCCAAAGGAATTAAAAAGTCAGAATATTATAGCAATACTTGCATATCCATGTTCATCAAGAATGTATCACAAACTATTTTTAAGACAGGATCTCATTAAGTTTCCCAGTAGCCTCAAACTTGGGATCCTCTTGTCTCAGCCTCCCAAGTACAGGATTTCAGGAATGAACACTGTGTCCAACTCTTTTTTGTTTTTTATTGAGAATTTAACTCAGGGACATTTTACCTCTGAGTTACACTCTAAGCCTTATTTTATTTTGTGTTACTTTTGTGGCACTGGGGATGGAATCCAGGGACATTCTACCTCCAAGATATACCACCAGCCCTATGTTTTATTTATTTTGAAACAGGGTTTCCCTGAGTTGCAAAGGGCCTCATTAAGTAGCTGAGGCTGTCCTTGAACTGGGATCCTCCCGTCTTAGCCTCCCAAATGCTGGGATTGCAAACATGTGCCATCACGCCCGGCTTCATTTTTTCAAATTTTAAAACAGAGTATCTAGGTTGCTGAGAGTTTCACTACATTGCTGAGACTGTCCTCCAACCTGTGATCCTCTTGTTTCAGCCTCCCAAGTGCAGGGATTAAAGGTGTGGGCCACCGCACCAAGCTGTGCCCAGCTCTTTTAAGTTCTTGTTCATTTGAAACAAGGCAAAACTCCTGTGGTAAGTCTATTCTGTCTTTACTCATACTACATATGTCATATGTTTGTGCATATGCTTGTGTGTGGCATATGTTTGGGGGAGTAATCAATATGTACAGAAATTGCTGCTAAAAACAACAACAACTGTGTTATCAAAATGACTCTGAATGAGATTTGGTTCTGGGGATACAGTCCAGGCACATTCTACCTCCAAGCTGGACCTCAGCCCTTTTGTGTTTGGAAAGAATCATTTAAACCATTGATGGAAGTAAAAGACTGAGATCTTAACCCTATGTTATATTGAATATAAATTATTTTCCAAAGAGTATAAAGTCAAATATTTTATTTAAGAAGTGCATATCCTAGAAGTTTGGGGTAAAAAATATCACCCACAGAAAATACCTTATACTAGATTATCTTATTTCTTCTATGATTATCTCTTATAAAACCTTGGGGTAAATTTTATTTTCCAAAGATGGCTATAGATATAACATATTTTGCAAATTTTTCTAAAAATGTCACCTATCCTCTATGAAGAAATATAATCCTTCTGCTCTTGAATTAAGCTGGACTAGGAACTACTTCCATAAATGACATCTGAGACTAGATTTTGTAAAAGAAAAATTATTCTAGCACTTGTTAGAATGGTAAATAAAATTTTATTCAAAACTATTATAATAGGAGATAGAGACTAAACTCAATTTTAAATATAGCAAAGACGGGTGGGGAATTGTAGCCCAAGAATAGGGGAGGCAATAGATAAAACATTAGTAAGAAGAGGTATGAAGGGTGGGGGACTCTTATTAAATTGACCTAACAGGACCTCCTCCTACTCTTCCTTCTCCTTCTTTTTATTCTTTGGTAGTGGGGATTGAATCTAAAGATATTCTACCTCTTAGATAACTCCTTGACCTATTTTATTTATTATTTTAAAGCAAGGCCTAGCTAAGTTGCTGAGGCTGGTCTCAAACCTGCAATTCTCTGATCTCTGCCTCCCAAGTACTGTGATTACAGGCATGCGCTATTATGACCAGCCTAACAGGATTATTGCTAAAGGTTAAACTAGGACTTAGATATCAAAGATAAAGCGATTTCTATGAAACTGACTTAGGATATTTTTCTTTTAAAAAACTGGATGTGGCAAGCCAAAAAATAGGATGAGAGCCATTGCAAAACTTAGTAGAGAACTGGGCTCATTGGAGCCTGATTCAAGCTTAGAGTTTTTGTCAATTTGAAAAGCCATGCAATTTCACTGAGAAACCAAATCATATAACTCCGTCACCATGTTGTAAGGAAGCCCAAGATATATTCAGAAGCATCACAGAGTTATTTTGAAGGACAGCCACCATCACCTACCAGATACTTAATAAGTAAACTTCACATGATACCAACTCCCAACTGCTAAGCCATCTTAATATCTTCCTATCTGAGGTCCCAGACAGGAGGCTATTGAAAGATGTCCAGCTGGGTCCTATTTAAATTATTATTATTATTTTGTTGATACTGGGTATTAAGCCTAAGGGAATTCTACCTCTGAGCTACATCCCAAGCCCTGATTTATTTATTTATTTATTTATTTATTTATTTATTTATTTATTTATTTATTGTTTATGGTACTGGGGATGGAATCCAGAGGCATTCCATCTCTGAGTGACTCCCCCAGCCTTATTTTTTATTCTTTATTTTGAAGCAGGGTCTCACTGAGTTGCAAAGGGACTCAGTAAGTAGCTGACAATGTCCTAGAACCATGATCCTCCTGTCTCAGCCTCCCAATTTTGGAATTTCAAGCATGTGCTACCATGCCCAGCTATTTATTTTTATTTTAAAATAGGGTCTCACTATGTTGCTGAGGGCCTTGCTCAATTGCTGAGGTTGGCCTCAAATGTTTACTTCTCCTATCTCAGCCTCCCAGGTGCTAGGATTTTAGGCATGTGTCATCACATTGTCTCTGAAATGTGTCTTGCTATTCTTAGACCTACATCATATTTTTTCTGGGCTATTGCAAAACCCTCTTCACGGTTCTTCCTGATTTCACTGCTGCTCTGCCCTGGTCTTGTCTATGGAGCAGTTCAAGCAAGTTGATGACACTCCTTTTCTAAAACCTTTCAGTGGCAGAGCTTCTTCCACAGAATGAAAAGCAAAATCCCAAAAAGACACTCTTCCTCTGGACTCTGCCACTGCTCTCCACCCCCACATAGCCCATCTCCCTTGCTTTCGCCACAAAGGTGATCACAGGTCTCCTCAAACATACCACTCATTTGGTCTTGTTACTCTCTGTGCCTAGAAGGAACTTTCTTAAGAAAAGCTGCATTCCTTACTCTCCTCCTTACTGCATGCCTTATAGAAAAGTCTTTGCTGATGCTGTACATGAAATATAGTGCTGACACATAAACCTTATCCTGCTTGGTTTTTGCAAAGGAAATACCACCTGAATCACTACATATTTGTTTGTTAATCTGCTTATTATCTATCTCCTTCCAATGGGTTGGGGCCTTTCAGAGCTTATAGAGGCCCCCATCCATGGGGAAATTAGATGTGTTCATAGCTTTCATTCCAGTGCCTAAAAGATGCTTAGGGAAATATGAATATCTAATAAATATTTATTGATGAAATGAATTTGAACTACAAGAATGATTTTAAAGAGTTATTTTCTATAGTCCCTCGGATATGCTTGATCTTTAGATTACAGACAGCATTGAGTACAATTTGAATTTGATTCAGCATCTAACGTATTTTTAAAGTTGGAGAAAATGAAGATTTAAATATTGAATGATTTTATATTTTATATCAATTCATAGATAAATATGAAAGTTCATTAGATAGATCATCAGGAGGGATGCTGGCTGAGTCTGAAAGGTGAATATGTTGTGCAAAAGCAGAGAACAAGACAAGCCAATGTAGTCTTAGTTTTCTTTCGCTGGGCTTGGGGAGAACATGTGTTAGATAAATTGAGAGGTATGTCTAGCATGTGGAGATTTCTCTCCTCACTCTCCCTTTGAAATTTTAAAAGGATATTGAAATGTCACTTGCAACTCAATTGAGGCAAAAGAGGAGAAAGTTGTGATCAGGCTGTGAGGGGATAGAGTTAGCTTTCCCCAGGCTCACTCTATCTGAGCAGTGGGAGATGCTGGCTGGAAAACTGATGTGCCTGCCAGAGACCTGCAATTAACCTGCAGTCAGGGCTGGGGGGGACCGTGGGACAAGGCATAAGGTGGGAGCCTTTGGGCCTACCATCATGAGAGCTGAAGGGATCCCAAGTTACTCCAGGAGCATTGCCCAGCCCAAAATCAAGGAGCGCTGTTGAAGCTTCAGTGCTGGTTGACGAACAGTAAGCACTGCCCAGATTCCAGTAGTTACAAACTAACCTAGCCATAGTGACCAGCACAAGGCCAGGCTATTTTTCTACCCTCTGGAATTTCAGTCATCCATCACCCCCACATTTCATCTCCATCTCTTGAATCCCATCTTAGGAGAGAGAGACTTTCTGAAAGACTGAGAACTTTATTGAAATGTGAATCCGAGCCGTAATAGTGTTTGCATGATAAAATTGAATTAAACATAAACAGGTTTATCACTTAGATTTTTATGCTAAATGATAAAGGGGGGAGTTCTTTCAGTTAAATATCAAAAATAAATTATATTTTATCATTAAATGTGACTTCTATGATGCAGCTTCAATATTACAGATAGTTACTGAAGGAATCTGAAATATATACAAGTACTTTAATAATGTTTGAGATTTAATAGTTGCTATTAAAATGGTAGCTATTTGAAAGAAAAACAGATTGTGTGTGTGTGTGTGTGTGTGTGTGTGTGTGTGTGTGTGTGGTGATTGAGATTGAATCCAGGGACATTCTACCTCTGAGATACACTCTTAGCCCTATTTTATTTCTTATTTGGAAACAAAGCCTTAGCAAGTTGCTAAAAGCTTTGGTAAGTTGCTGAGAGCTTTACTAAATTGTTGAAGCTGACTTTGAACTTGTGATCCTCCTGTCTCAGCCTCCCAAGTTCTGAAATTATAGGTGTGTGTCACCACATCTGGCTGAAAGCAGCCTTTTTTGAAGAAACAATAAATAAATAATGGTAAGGAATTAATAGTAAATCTTTTACTTTGATTATAAAGTAGCCTGAGTTTTCAGGAAACCCAAAATCCCTATCGGCAGCATTACCCCAGATTTCTATTAATGTTTTTGTGGCTTTATAACCATAAAAATACTCTAGCAAGCAAAGAATTTTTGTAAAACTTAACCAAAACATGAGGATACCATATTTGTTATTCATTTGTTCTGAGTATGTAATCATTTTCTATAGTCTTATATTAATAACTATTTAATGTAGATTTTTTTTTTAAAAGAACACTTTTTTACGCTAGATTCTTCCAATTTGTCATTAAGGGTAATTCTATACAACAAGAACATTTTTTAAATTAGCAACTTGTTGCCTTGACAGATTGATTTTCATAGTAATATACCAAACACAGTACCAGCTCTTGACTAGAAAATACATATACCTCTGATAATGATCATTATGATTGTTTAGTACTTCCTATGTATTCAAATGTATTCCAAATATTTTGTATGTTATCTCAATCATCCCCACATTTATTTTGGAAAATATAGCTAAATTATCCATTGTACAGATAAGGAAGTTGAGGCATGGAGAAATTAAGTAATTCCTAAAGACTTATAGCTAATTAGTATCAGCACCAGTGTTGAGCTCAGACAGTGTGATTTTACTGTTGTCAGTATTGACCACCATGCTGTAGAGATTTATCCCTTTGTTGAGGATAATCTGCTATGCATCTTACAATTTGCAATAGAATAGTTGACTCTGGTACATTTCCACCAAGAACCACTTTTTTCAACAAGAAAGAAAATATGTTTTCAATAGATAATCATTTTAATTCATCATTTCATATATTATATATCACACAGTATATATCTTTTAATACACATTATATATCTTTTAATGTGGGAACTTGAAATAAGCTGTGGCTAAGTTTTGCAAAGTTTAACAGCATGCTGTTTGATTTAAAAAATCCATTCATCAGGAGATATTGTAGATATTGTTCCATTAACGTGATTGGATATTATGTTAAATGTACCAAATTCTTCAGAAAGAGAATTTAAAGATATTTTTTCCTGTAGTGTCAACATTTATAATTCTGTTTCTTTTTTAAGGTTATTTCACACAATAAGTAAAATTCAAATCTGTCAGAGTGTTAGAACATAACTGATCAATTTAAAAATTAGAAGTATATTTCTGAATGTTTGAGTAATTTTGTATAGAAATTAATTGCTTGATGAGGAGAAGGGGCAATAAAGCCTTTCTGTAATAATATTGAATTTCTCATGTGAAAAATAATTTACTTCTTCAAGAAATTCTGAAAGTAAATTATGTGAAACGATATTAAGATGTTTCTATTTTTTTAATGCTGTTATTTTTAGAGTACTTCAGGATGTAAAATAAAATTAAATATTACCATAAATTAGAGCCTTACGAAATTCCTAGTAAATTTCAGGCACTGTCAAGACATTGTACATATATTAAATCTCTGAGGCACAGAGACATTAAGAAATCTTTACACACACGATCCAAGCTAGTATTACGACGTTCTAGATTTGTCATCTAACCATGATGCTGTTTTGTCTTAAAAATACTTAACAGTATCCTAGTTTTCATATATTTTCAATTTTCACAGTTTTCTTTATTTATCTAATATTATTTTGCAATAATAAATCACAACTTTGCATGATTTTTGTAGAAAATATAAAACACTACTATCTCAGGTATTTTGTCATTTTTAAAAAACTATTCTGTGTTTAAAATCTTAAATTTCCCCCACAGAGATGTAATTTGTTCTAATTAGGTCATCTAAATGTCAATTATTTATGTTGACTGCAGCAATTCCTAATTTTGGGATTTCATAGGCCTTCATTCTTGCTTGGCACTCTGGGAATCTTCTCTATTTTGCATAATCTTAATTATATTACTTTGTTGAAGAGATGCAAGAAAAATGACATTCTTCTAGAGTGACTTCTCAATTAAATCAAAGAGATCTGATAAGATTAAAGAAAATGCTGGCAAAGCACTGAGTGGTAAGAGAGAGAGACTATCCATGTTAAATGAGTTACCAGGAATAAAATACAGAATTATATCAGGATACTCTTCACTTAGCATAATTAGTAGTTTTTGTTACTATCTTACTAAATGATTTATTAGCTGTCAGTGATAAGTTGAAGTGCCATAATAATTATTCAAAAATACCATATCTTGATTTATGCAGCAACTTTAATTCCAAAACATTTAACTCTATTTAGCTTTTACCATATTTCGATTAAATAAGTGTTTTAACTAATTTCTTTTTTTTTTTTTTGGTATTGGGGATTGAACTCAGGTAATTCTACCTCTAAGCTATACTCCCTGGCCAATTTTATTTTTTATTTTAAAATAACATATCTCTAAGTTGCTGAGGGCCTTGCTAAGTTGCTCAAATCTGTCTTCCTCCTGTCTAAGCCTCCTAAGTACTGGTATTACAGGCCTGTGCCACAATGCTCAGTTATAACACAAAATTTAAAGGTAGAAATTGAGCCACATTGATGCTGAGGAGACTCATAGTGAGTCCGAGCTTTTAGCTTCCGCATGATCTTGTTCTGTCTAAAACTATGGTCTTTTTCAGAAATGGTTCCATGATGAGTAGGGAGAAAGAGAGAAAAGAGAGAGGGGGGGAGGGGAGGGGAGGGGGGAGGGAGGGAGGGAGGAAGGGAGGAAGGGAAGGAAGGAAGGAAGGAAGGAAGGAAGGAAGGAAGGAAGGAAGGAAGGACGGACAGAAGGTAGGTAGGTTAGAACATTATCCAAACACTGGGAAATATAGCATCTTCTATAAGAATAGTAGTAATTTTGAATAAAGGTGAGCATAAAATGGATTAATTTCAAGTGTTCAATTTATCTTTGTTTTCTTAAAAATGTGATAATAAACCTTTAACACAACTGTTTAAAAAGAAATCTTGTCATGTAAACAAGAGGTTATAAATCACACACAAACAAAAAAAAAATGTCTGCGCTCCTACTTGTAAAGAACTTTTACTATTCTAACTTTAAAATAATATGAACTGTAATTAAGGTGACCATGGTTTCTCTAGATGGAGTAAGGGTGGTCAGCAGTACAGAGGCAATGGAGTGCAAACTTACTGATCACATTTATTGGCTAATGTTTATGAGGCTGCACGGTGGGTAAAAAGCTTGTGTGTGTGTGTGTGTGTGTGTGTGTGTGTGTGTGTGTGTGTGTGATACATCTGTTCCTAGGAAGTCATCTGTGGACACTTTTCAATTTTTAAATGCCTGCCTGTGTGCTATATGAATTAAAATTAACTGAATTCCTGTTGGCTCACTTCAGCTACTTTGCATTTGGGATGAGCACTTACATAACTCACTTGGATCTTCTGGTTCAAAAAATCCACGTACACTAACTCCTTTATGCTTTCACAAGTATAGAAGATGATATTGATGGGCATTAGAAATAGACCTGTATACATAAAAATATTATTGAATTGTGATTAGATGTAGCATGCATCATGGAACCCAGATACTAGACTGACTTTAATCTCTGCTCTGGGCGTGTGGTGGTCATTGTTGCTAAATGAAAGTAAGCCCTCAAAGAAATCTCCCAATCAATCTCTAAACTTTTAAACTGTGCTTTGTAAAGCAAAACTTAGTTTGACAATTTATGAAAATAATGAAATGGCAATTTTATCTATTTCCTTGCACTCTAAGAAAATAAAAAATAAAATGTATTTATTTATTATTTTCTGATTTAGCTATATATTAAAATCTGTATTAAGTGGTCCATTATAAAGTGTCATTCCCACCCCTCCCAGGATGTTTTTCACAGGGAAAATATTTCTTTCTGGGTTTCTTGACTGAAATCCTATCCTTTAGCATTTTTAGGGAATTGATAAGTTCTCTAAGGATACTGGCTAGTCAATGTCTCGATTTCAGTCATTCAAGAAAACAATCACTATTCTTGGCTCATAAGAAATTTGGCCTGACAAAAGCCTTATGCTAATATTCCCAGGAGCTGCCAGATTTTCTAATTCCATTTGAGTATGCTTCACAGAGCTGCAGAAAACAATGAGAAGAGGTTATTGGATATGCTGTCAGTCCAATCTTATTTAATTTCCTTTCCATATAGCTATACCTCAGAAGACAACATGAACTAGAGGGTGCTGGAAACGATGTATGTTTAGACAAGCCCACAATACTATGATTTCAAAAGATTTTATGCACCATCAAAAATCAAGCATATAGAAGTTGTTGTATGTGACTGGACTGAATTTGGTGCTCGTGAAATAAAATTTATGTATTTCATAAAGGGAATTTTTGTAGTTTTGGAGCCAGCTGTGAATTTATGGTAATGTCCATAGAATCTTATAAGCCAGGGGAACCTCACGCCCAGTCCAAGATTTCTACTATAAGAAATCTGGATCAGCCAGCTGCTAGTGAGCTCTTCCTCCTTGGGTAGTCCACTGCCAGAGATGCACAGGAGAGCACAGATGTAGAAGTCCACAAGGACCAGCCAACAGGGCAGTGCTAAAGAGAGATGGAATCATCAAGCCCCAGGCCATTAGCTCTGCCTATATATGAATGAAATGCATCCTCTACTTTGCCTAAGATTGTAGGCCCTTAGGATTGGAAGAGATGCTAAACATCTTCTAGTTCTGTTATATAGGGAGGTCTCCAGCACAAGCCTTTTATTTAGTTCTAATAATATACAAGGAACAATCCCAGCAAGGCCAGCTGAAATGAACAAGTAACTATGAACACTTGGTTTAAGGCAATCACTAGCCTTTATATTCCTGAAAGTGGAACCTAAAAAAAAAAAAACACTTTATTTTAGATTCATTTTAAAATTGCCACATGGAGCCCTAATTATTGTACTCTGTGTGTGTGTGTGTGTGTGTGTGTGTGTGTGTGTGTGTGTTCCATTTTAATCCTCCTAATACTATAACTTAAGAGAGAATTTAATAAAGTTTCTATATATTCAGTCTTGCAAACTTCTCAGTAAAAGTCTAAACAAAAAAGAGTTTCTATATGTTTGCTAGTTTTTAGTTCTTTTGATTAATTACTCTCAATCACCTTATGGCTTGGCTGAAATGGATCCATTTTTTTTTATACTTTACTATTTCCACATCTATACAAAACTGAAGAATATACATTGCTACACAAAGATTGACTATGTAAAACTTTTGAGTCATTCATTAATTCTTAATTCAAAGATTTCCAAAACAGTGGGGAAATTTAAAGAAATAGAAATAAATAGCTGGAAGTCAGGCATGGTGTGGCATACCTGTAATACCAACACTTGGGAGGCTGAGACAGGAGAATCATAGGTTTTCAGTTAGCCTCAGAAATTTAGTGAGGACCTCAGCAACTTAGTGAAATCCTGTTTCAAAATGAAGAAAATAAAATAGGGCTGAGGGTGTAGCTCAAAGGTAGGATGCCCCTGGGTTCAAAAACCTCAGTACCACAAAAAACAACAAAAAAGGAAATAAACAACTGGAATCATAGTAAAATGTTTTGCTTAAATTGGAAACTAATAATCATAATATAAGCACTTATTTATATTAACATAGCATAATGGCATAATGTGATATGAAATAGCCTCCTCTCTCTCTCTTTCTCTCTCTCTCTCTCTCTCTCTCTCTCTCTCTCTCTCTCTCTCTTTCTTTCTTTCTTTTTCTTTCTTTCATTTTTTCGTGGTACTAGGGGTGGAACCCAGGGGCTTTTCTACCTCTGGGCTATAATCCCAGACCTATTTTATACTTTATTTGGAAACAGGGTCTCACTAAGTCGCTGAGAACCTCACTCAGTAGCTGAGGCTGGCGTTGAACTTGTGTGATTCTCCTGTCTCAGCCTCCCAAGAGCTGGGATTACAAGTGTACGCCACCCCACCCGGCTAGCCCATATTTTTATACAAGTGCTTATGTGCGCACACACACACACACACACACACACTTTGTAATGAGAGCGTAGAAGCCAAATTTACTAATAGAATTTAATAGGTATGACCTTTAAGTAGTACATATGGCACCTTAAGATTTGGGTTAATATTGTCATATTATTATATTCCAGCTTTCATTATACTTATTTTAAAATATTTCCTTTAAAATAAATCAGCAAGCTGGGCATGGTGGCGCACGCTTGTAATCCCTGCGCTTGGGAGGCAGAGACAGGAGGATCGCGCAGGTTCGAAGCAGCCGCGCGTTCTGGCTTAGGAGACCCTGTTTCCAAATTAAAAAATGTAAAAATAGGTCTGGGAGTGTAGCCCGGAGGTAGAAGGGCTTCCAGGAACCCCAGTACCACCAAAATAAATAAATAAATATATAAAAAATAAATAAAATAAATCAGCATATTAGCACTTAGTTCTGTTATAAAATTATTAAAAATTATTTGAGGTTAATTCCTTGCAAAACATTATGAGGTGTGAGAGACAAACACACAAAATAAAAATCAAGAAAACTCCACAAATGCACAACGCTCATACGTACTGTTGTCAGCAATTTATACACATTCTTCAATATTTATCACTGCCTTTTTTACAAGATGAGACTAATATGCTACAAGATGTTCTCTGTTCTCTTTTCTAAGAATATATGATGAAAAATATTGTCACTAAATATAGCTCAACCTCCTTATTTTAATGTCTGTCTAGTCATTTGCTTTAAGTAGGTGCCATAATTTATAGAGCCAGTCTTCTATTGTTGAACATTTGTGATATTTTCAGGATTTGTTTTTGTTTTGATAATGCTGCTGTAATAGCTACTAGCTTTATTTTGGTTTTTCTTTTGATACTCTACATGCCGAGGCACATAACAAATAATTTCTCAGTCTACATTTTCTACAGGTGGGATTGTGAAGAGATGTGGAAAATGAAGGTGATGAACAATTACAAGGCTTTTGATGCAACTGGAAAACTATAGTTGAGATAGATTAAATCAATTTCTATTTCCACAAAGAGTTTATGCTCCTGAAAAGAAAATGGGCTATAGTGCAAAGATAAACTGCTTTATTAATAGCTATTAAAATATCAGGTAATATGTAGCAATTTATAATTCTTTGATTATCTGGATGGAAATTAGGGGGCATTTCTAAATGGCAAGAGCCATTTAGAGTAGAAGCCAGATTCCACAGCTATAACGAATGAGGTGATGGCTGGGAGCTGGATCAAGACGGACTCTTTGCTCGTGGTTTTGGTTTTTCTGTTTGTTATATTGAACCATGAAGCACATAGTATAAAGTCAATATATAGTATTTGTAGATATTGTTGCAGTAATACAAATCATCGCCATCCAGAGCTAGTTGTAAAATACTACCAACGTGCCAGGGTTTTTCTACCTCTGAGCTATATCCCCAGGTTTTTTAAATTTTATTTTGCTCACTAAGTTACTAAGAGTCTATCTATTGCTGAGGCTGGTTCCGAAACTGCAGTCCTTCTGTCTTGGTCTCTCAAGTACTGAGATTACAGATGTGTGCCATCACACATGTCTAGGGCTTTAATTCTTGAATGGAAGAAACATATAATGTAAGTTCTGTCATTAGCCTGGTTTTCTGTGAGGGGCTCTTTTTAACTGTAATAAAGAGAAGTTGAGCCTAAACAAGGAGTGGTGTTCTTGCAAACAAAGATTAAATTTAAGGGACAGCATACAAAAGTGAAGGTAGTTACACAGAGACCAGTCATTTCCTTCAGCCTTTAGTTATTCACAAGGTATCACATATGCAGGATGAGATTCTGTGAAGTTTTGTAGAAAATAACCTTTATGGGAAGAGAGAGAATGATCAGAAGTTGAAGTTGTAACCAGCTATACCAGAGATTCAGTGAGCACTCCAAGCAGTCACGAGATACATCGGAAAGTCCATGTTTTAGGAGTAAGGATACTGTGGCCTTAGTGGAAGGCCTCCTCTAGGCCAGAGGTTCTCAAAGGGGACAATTTTCCCCTCACAGGACATTTGGAATTGTACAGAGTTTTGATCGGTTGCTCTGAGTGCCTTGCTTACTGGGATAATCTGGGCATCTTGAAAAACCTCTGAAAAGTAAACTTTTCAAAATGTAAAAAAAAAAAAAATAAAAAATAAAAAAGGACTCTCATCCAAATAATGTGAGCACATGTTAACAATTTAAGTGACTCATTTATATAAAGAATAGATTCAGTCTTAGTGTTTACTAATTAGCTTCTTTTTACTTCACAAATCCGCCATTCCTTTGTATCTAATCTGATCTTAAATCCAACCATTTAGCTCTTAATTTCTGTGGATTATATTTCACTTGTAGATTTTTTTCCTTTAATTTTTTAAAAATAGATTTTAGTTCTTTGGTAAAACCCAGTATGCTATTTTCTCCATTTTCTCAATCACAGTTATTTTAAACATTATTTCCGATAACTGAAATACTTAGGTAACTCATGGATATGTTTTAAATTTTTTATCCCTGCTTTTAGTAATTATCTTCTGTTTCCCAGTATACATATCCATTTTTAAATGATTACTGAATCAAGCATACAAAACTGAGAGGCTCTGGATGACATTTTACTCAACTTTCTTCTAGGACACAAACCAAATACATGCAGAGCTCCTTCCCCACATCACTGTGTTGGCTCTTTATAGAACACTTTGCTGGAGTGTATACTATGATCAATTTACGTTGATGGGTCTTGAACTCAGATGTATTTCCTCTATATCCTTAAGAATGCCAAAAATTCTGCTTGGATTTTTAAAATTTTCTTATCTACTTTTTTCTTGATTTCTCAGAGTTTTGTTTCTCGGATACGCTTAATTTAAGAATCAAATGTTCTAAGGAAAAAAAATGTGAGCTAAACGTTGGAAATAATTTTGTGTAAATGCCTTTGCTTTGATTTTGGCATCCTGCATTTTCAGGTCTTAGAGACTTTGATAGTACCTCATTTATATTCTCTTCAATTCATTGATAGCCTCGTAAATTCTAACCCATGGCTTCCCCAGTTTGCACCTTAGATCTTACCTTGAAGTGACTTTGGAAGTAAGACCATCTCAGCACATTTTACTTTTTCCAGTATCTTGGCCCTTGATATCTCAGCTGTATTCATTACTTTCCAAAACTTTTAAAGAGCTGTCTGACTCTACTTCTTCCCCTTTTCTTTCCTTTCTTTTTTATTACTTGGTTATGATAGTCAGTGGAAAGTTTCCTCTGATACAAGACACTTCATCGTAACAAGAAGTTGAAGTTCCTTCTGGGTCTTTAAAGTCCACATAAGATCAGGAAAGAACAAAATATTGGCCTCAGGGCTTTGCCAGATAAGACATTGAAACTAAGAGTCCTAGATTAATTGGGGTCATTGGAAGGACCATGACTTCACAAAATATTTGAGAAAATATAGAATCCTTTCTCTATTTTGCTTTAAGCGGTAATAGCTTCAATATAAAATCTGTGCCTGAAATGATATCTTCTTTAGATAAGTTGTGATATCAACTAGTTAAATAATATGTTGAACCTCAAGGTTAGAAACCAGTATGAAATTGGGCTTGAGCAAGTAATGCCGTTGTGATGGTATATAAAAGTAAATGAAAAAATAGGCTATAGAAATACATCAGCAATATGGATCTCATGCAATTCTCAAGTGAGAAAAAAAAATCTGGCCTAACTGTAGTTTAAAAACTAGAGTTATGACATGGGACAGAAAGCAATCCACCATGAGAGTGGGAAGATCACAATTAATTAGGAAACCAGCTTCAGCAACTTGAAATCATGGAGCAAAAGTCTTATAGAAATTATAAGTATGTCTAAAAAAAATTTTTTTTTTTTTTGCAGTACTGGGGATGGCATCCAGGGGCATTCTACTTCCGAGCTACACACCCAGCCCTATTTTTTATTCTTTACCTTGAAACAGGGTCTCACTGAGTTGTAAAGGGCCTCACTATGTAGCTGAGGCTGGCCATGAACTGCGATCCTCCTGTCTCAGCCTCTCGAATGCTGGGATTAAAAGCATGCGCCATCATGCCCAGCTTAAGAATATTTTTAAAAAGAAGGCATTGACACCATATCAAATGAGACACCAGGTCAAAATGAACAAGCAAAAGAGGTTCTGCTAATTTTAAAGAAAAATTGAAATGCAAATAGAACACATGCATATGTGAAGACAGAGGTTCTTACTGAAATTAAAAACTAAATGGACAATTTATGCAGCAGATTGAGTAAAGTCAATTATTGGATAAATGTATAGAACCTGGCAGAAAGAGAAGAGATAGGAGATCTCTAGAAGCAAGGCTAAAAGTTTGGAAGAATAAATAGAAAACTGTAAAATATTCATAGGTGGAGTTTGAGATAGGAAAAAAAGAATATCTTTGAATTTAACAGCACCACAGAAAGCCATGAAAGAACTATGAGAAGAATAGGCAAAAGCAAATCTGTACATACTCATATTGTAGTAAAACTGGAGAGTATAGATTTTTAAATTTAAGAAGCAACCAGAAAAAGAAGAGAAAAATTAACTCTGAAAGGCCAATATTCTAAGGGGATAATTTAATTCTAGAATTTTCTTTCAGTTCCCTATAGTAACATACTTAGGATAAATTTATGGTCTAAACATCCAAAGAGATGCATAAAAACTTATAAAATTTATCAGTGATTCGTGATTTTACAGAAAGTTATCATCAACCTCGGACTAAAAAGAAATTCCCATAAAATGATAAATACTTGCCTTCAACATTATACAGTGTCTAGTTATTATTCAGGGATTTAGTAGAACTCTGCTTGCTTTAGAAGGAAAGTGTGATTTTTAAAAGGTCATTAGAAACTTAAAAAGAATTGTTGGGTCATCTTGAGAGGCAGGCTCCGGGCCAAGTCACAAAGAACCATGTGCTGCTGCCACTGTTAAGTGCCAAATGCTTCTGCTTTGCACAGCTGCTGTTTGTGCCCCAGCATCTCACTGTCACACAGGAGAGGCCCCGCTGCCCGCTCCATTGTCACTTCTGCACTGCAAACTTAATTTTGCAGCTGCTACTACCGCTGTCATGGCAGTAGAGAGCCAGGGGGGCTGCACTCTCCCCTGCTGCTTGCTCACTGTTAGTTGACTCATCAGTTTTAGAACAGGGTGCATCTTTGGAGGAACCAAGGCCACATGTTCTATTGGCCTAGAGATGGCAAGGTAAACATTTCACATTTTCAGCTTTCATTTTTTCAAAGTGCTCTCAGCCTCCCTCTAAGATTTCTCATAGTAAGGAGGTTCCTGTGTTAGTTGGGCAAAAAGAATATCAAACATCCATGGCAAACAGGAGTAAGAATGGGTCATTATCTCTCACAGTTTCTTTTCAGTGTTTACCAGATGAACACAGTAAGAGCTGAAAAAGAGCTCAACAATAAAAGGAATCAGGGAGGAAGAAACAGAAGCTTGCCTTTCGCATAGATGTTACCAGTGTCTACATAGATAGGGTAAGAAAATGTATAGATAACGCTTTGAATTAATAACATTTAGAAGCTTGATGGAAACCAATCAATACTTAAAAATCAAATTTTCTATACCCATTTCAATAGTCGCTAAAATGAATTTTAATAAATATGCTATTTACAATATCAATTAAAACAATATACAAGAAAACATTTAATAAATATTGTTTAAAAGCTTTGAAGTACACTATTATTGTAGGAACCAATAGGAGATTTAGAAAAAGAAGATATATTTTCTATTTCTATTAAGGCAGAATAAATATGGCAAAATAATAATCCTCAAATAAATCTATATATTCAGTGCTACTCCATTTAAAATGATTAACATCGTTTTTTAAAATTGAATTCAACAAACTTGGTATAGAGCTTTTAAAACAAAAGAGTAAAGGGCCAAAAGATGATCATAAACAAAATTTAATAATTTGGTGATTTGATTCAGTGTTATATTTAGCCTCATACTTATGCATGCAATGATATGCCATTAAGAATAAAAGTTGCTGCAGGCTTTTGATAACCTTTTTAAGATTAAAGAAGTTCCATTGTATTTTTGCTGTTTTTGAGTTTGCTATTTTTAATCATAAAAGGGTGTTAAATTTTATCAAAATATTGGGTATCTATTGAGATAATTATAAGCTTTTTATTTTCATTCCATATTAATACAGTGAATGAGTTTTATGTTGTTAACCTTTCTTTCATTTCTTTGAGATAAATGCTGCCTTGGGATTTTAAAATAATTGATAAATGCAGATTGTTCTTTTTATTATAGAAGTTTTGCCATCTAGCTTAAGAAGTGAGATTTGCTTACTTTTTTTTTTTTTTTTTGAAAGAACGTACATATTTGGAGAGAACTTTCCTCTTTCACAGCTTTCTGGAAAGGTGTTTATCCAGTAGGGATTATTTAGTCTTTGCAATACTGGTAGGAATTACCTGCAAAACCTATTAGATATGATCTATTGCCATTGTTGTGTGAATAAATTTTAAGCTACTGATTTTATTTCTTTGGTGGTTCTAGATTTATTCCATATCACAAAGATTCTAATTTCAACAAGCCCCTGGACATGTTGCTTCCTGTGCAGGCCGCTGGAGCCTTTCTAATAGCACTTCCACACTTCCAATCCTTGCAGTAACCCCACTGTGCTGTTTGGAAGGTATAGTCAAAAATTGGCCTGCACTTCAACATCCCTGGAATACTGCCCTCTTGCAGTCTTCTCAGTAAGTGATCTCTGCTGTATTCTTCAGACTACTCTGCCTAACAGTGATTTAGGTATTTTTCCCAGTTCTGCTTCCAGAAAAGTTATAATTGTAGTGTTCTTAAAATTAAAAAAAAATTTATATCATCTATATTTAACACATTTTCTGAGCTATACCAACATGAGGTAGGGTACAGTTTGTTTAAAGTCCTGGTAGTTAATGTGTTCATTGATTATATAGAATTTAATATTAAAAACCAACACACAAGCCTCTACATTTTTAGTACCAGCATACTTTTGTAATTATAAACAATGTCTTGACCCTGTAGTAAATCATTGCTTTTTATCTTCTCTTGCTTTTACCAAACTCTAGGTCATTCTTTTTTATTTTACTTAAAGATCCAGCTTCTCGTTCATTATTAGGATCATAACAAGACCCATATGTTAATTTTTGTATCTCAGTATTCAAATAAATATTCCCTAAATATACTCAGTTCCACTTTTGCTTTTCTAATGATCACATCTCCAACCCTGTGTTAGTCAGCTTTTTTGTAGCTGTAATCAAAATATTTGACAATAAGAAATTAGAGGAGAAAACATTTATTTTGCTCAAGGTTTCAGAGGTCTCAGACTGTGTTTGGTGGATTCTTTTGCTCTGGGCCTGAGGTGAGGCATATCATCATGGTGGAAGGGCATAGAGGAGGAAAGTTTCTGAAGCTGGCTGCATACTTGCAATCCTCCCATCTCAGCTTCCTAAATACTAGGATACAACCATGCACCACAATGCCTGGGTTCCCTCAACTGTAATTTCACCCAATATTTATAACTTCTTCCTTCAATACAGGATGTGCAGAGGAGTAAATCCCCAGAGGGCAGCCCTTATCCAAGAGGCCATTGGATGGTCCACCACCCTAGCCTTTTTATGGGACAAGTCTTAGGTCACATTTCTATGGACCTTCAGTGGTTCCCTAGAGAAGCCGAGTTTCTCAAATTTTCCAAACTGAGTTTCTCAGTTTCCCAAATTGTTAACTGGATCCATAACACATACTGTTGGATTTTTTCCACTTTCTCCATTCCACTGTTTATTCCTCACTTCTGCTCTCTAGGAATCTTTAACAAACAAAGTACCTATAAATTATATCTAAAATTCTTGCCCCGGTTCTGTCTTCAGGAGAACAAAAACTAAGCAGCTGAAGATGAACCATGTAGCAAAGTCAGACTTTTGACTGGCTCTATATTTCATTCTTCTCTTCTACTCAGCTTCATGACTTCAGGTAGTCCCCTGATTTCCCAAATCATTCACTCTCTTCTCTATCAACTCATTTTACTTTCTAGTTACTGTCTGATTTTCCTCCCTCTCTTATAGTTGGACTTAGATGATTTCTTTATAATTTTTAGGGAGACGATATATTTATATTTTATAAAATTGTAAAAATAATTAAGGTGATACATTATTTCTTCACAATGAATTCAAGAGTCAGGTTTTAGTCTTCTTTTCTTTGGTTGACTCTGAGTTCATATACCTAAATGACTGACCCTTAATAGAAACCAAGCTCAGGTAAGCTCTGTGATAGGCAACACTTTGTATGTTTTGTCACACATCCTTCCTAGGAGATCAAGTGTGTCCCTTCATTTCTGCTGGGATGGGATATTGGGAAGCTTGTTCCAGGTTTTTTCTAGGCTTTGTCTATGTACTTTTCCCCTTTGCTGATTTGGAGCGGTATCCCTTTCCTGGAATCAACTGTAACCATGATTATAAAATGCTTCAGAGTCCTGCAATTTTTTTTTTTCCTAGCAAGTTATTGAGTCTGGAGTTTGCCTTGGGGACTCTTAACACAGAACCAGATACCTATCAAGATTAAAAAAAAAAAGACTGGGGTTACAGTGATTAGCAAAAAGGTCTGAAAGAGGATTAGTTTGGCAAGAGCTATGATGTGACTTTTATTCACCTCAAGTCCAGCGAGAAGGCTATAGCAGAATTTTTAAAAGAACTTATGTGTCTTTTAAAACATAGCTATTAGAATGGATTGCCTTTGGCTCTGTTTTGGAAGACATGTCCTGGTCAGTTACCCTGAAGGTGGTAGTGATGGTAAACTTTGCTTGGCCTACATCCCTGAATTGTTTATTAATACATGAATTCTCTCTGTGCCTATTATGGGCATGAAAAACACAAAAATATATATAATGTGCACATACACACATATATACCCTGACAAAGACACAGATACTGAGGTAGAGAGATAGAAAGAGACGAGCAATGTGGCATTTATTTCTTTAGTCCTGTCTGGGAGAAATGCCCACAGGAACACAGACACTTCAATAAAGAAAATTCTAAAGTTTGTAATAGACCAAATCGATCAATCTTCCTTAAGTGTATCAAAGGAATTTCAGGCAAGAGATCACCAAAAAGCCCATAAAATCACCCAGTAAACATGTAGTTAACTATAACTATATGCCAGGTCTGGGGAGCCCAAAGTCAAATTAACAAAATACTCATGAGATAAGATTTCTGTTGTTACCTTTTTTCTTTCCCCATTTTTTTTCTCTGAGGGGATGGGATTAGATATCCTGATTGGGAAGATAAGGAGAGGAGTTTATGCATAAGACAGACGAGAGAGAGAGAGAGAGAGAGAGAGAGAGAGAGAGAGAGAGAGAGAGAGAGAGAGAGAGAGGAAGAAGAAGAAGGAAGAAGAAGAAGAAGAAGAAGAAGGAGGAGGAGGAGGAGGAGGAGGAGGAGGAGGAGGAGGAGGAGGAGGAGGAGGGCCATACCTTCTTCCCTACTTGCAGGTTTATAAAGCAGGAGATAGAAAAGATTTTGCTTTGAAATAAGTTTTTAGAATTTTGATTCAGTTCAGGGCTAAATATTTTTGATAACTAGTTTGAACTGTAATTAAAGTATAGGACTTTTTTTGTCTAAGACTAATAAAAATGTTATGGGACAATAAAAGTATTTTTAAGGTGTACTTTAAAGAAACTTTTCCCACTAAATGCATTTTAAAGAGCTATTGAAAGAGAACAGGCATTCTTCTACTCTGTTAGGAGTCTTGCTTTCTGAATATATCTTTACCACACACATTGTACATGTTGATAAAAATATGGTTCAGGTTTTCTCTTTGGTGAATTGTTACAAACTCTTCAACAAGGGTGACAAAGAAGGAAAAGTGACTTTTTTCTGTCCTAGTTAATCTTTTTAATTTTGTTTTGGTCATCATTTGATGATGCTTTATCTCAATTGATGCAGCAGGATCAAGGTCAGAATAAAGGACTAATTTGGACAGTTTATATCATATTCTTTTTAATGTCCCCATATTTATCTAATTGGAATATTTGCGCTTCATTTACTTAAGATGTCCCAGGCATACTCTGAACATCAAATTTGCAAAGGGACACCAGGCCCTGCCAGAGGGGAGCTAGTTATGAAAACTTTAGGGATTTACTCTCAAATACTTTACTTCCTCCCAGGAGTGTATATTCTTGGTGAGCAAAGAAACAACTTCAGCAGGAGAATTTGATGATAATCATTCCCAATATAATGAAAGAAGAAATATAAGAGATGGATCAACTACCTGGTATCCCACTGTATCATATTAGTGAATTTTTAAATTGATCTTGAAAAGTTAAGTAATATTCTTAAAGGTGTGAACTATGTAGTTTTTTTTTTTAACTGCAAGGAGTTAACTATGAGTGCAGTACAGTCCTTATTTCATGGATGAGGTAGACAGGGTTTTTTTTTTTATGTTTAGTAGAGTAAATTCCAGAAATTTGCTGAAGCCGAAAGACACATTTGAAAAAGAGAGACAGGCAGTGGCAGGGAGGCTGTTACTAATCATAAATGCTCTGACATGGAAAAAGTCGACCTTGGTACCCTTTTTGTCAAAGAGACTATAGTTTTGTACACTTGAAATAATTATCTAAGTTGTGGTCTGTGTCATCTAGTCAATACCAGTTCTCAAATTTGATTTGTCAGTGGCAGGTGGGGGCCACACAAATAAAATTTGCTATTAAGTTTAATTATATCAATAGAATTCCACATATCACATTTAGATACCCAAGACTGATAGTTGATGGATTTTCTCTATATTAACCATTTAAGTAAGATAATTATTTGCCATTCTGTGACATTTAATTATAATGCTATGACTGATCCACATAGTTTGAAGGAAAAAATTGCTTTATATGTCATCTATGATTTGTATGAACACACTTACACCATAGAAAAGATTGCTTGGAAAAATGCAGAGGTGAATCCCAAGAGCTCTTGATTACCTTCTTTATCAAGACTAGTTTTTTAAAGTCAGCTGTACAATCACAGCATCATTTCAAGGTGACCATCTGTCAAAAATCTTTGGGGAAAAAGGTGAAATCTCTCCCTGTCTTATTGGTGCACTTATTTTTATAAGCATTTCTAATTTTCCAGAGGGTGTTATAAGCTAAGATTTTAATGGGCTAGTAATGGTTAGCAATGAGTAAATAATGAGAATTTACAATTGAAGCAAATTTCATGTCGCTTTTGAATGATGATGGTAAAAGCTATCACAGAGGACATATTTATCAGCAGATGGTTGGTTGCACAGGAGATATTGACATGAATGAGAGAGTTTGCCCTATTTGTATTCACAACTCCCAATTTCTTCCTTTTCCAGGAAGTGCATCATACTTTGGACCGAGACACGTCATAATTAAGTTGTATTAAGAATTTATTCAAGTAGCAATGATTTGCAAATGATGATATTAGTTTGGGCTGAGCTCAGGGGTCCTCTATTATAACCATATGCCTGCTAATACATTTGTTTCAAATGTAAAACAATTACTGATGTTTGAAAGACTGGGAAGAACAATTAAAAACAGATAAGGCCGTTCTTGTGACTTGATCTTAAAACAAATGAAAAAAATTAAAATCATAAAGCTAAATGCTACTTGGCTAGAGATAAGATCCAATAAAGCAGTTAGCATGTTTTCAGTCAAATTGCCCCAAATATGTTGACCCATCACACAGGACAGCTTAACCAAGTGAAGCTTCAAACGCCATGAAGGTACTGTTCAGACTTCACAAGAATTTCCTTATTATATTACTGATTTTACTACATGAATGAAAGTGAAGGGGAATGGTCATTAATGAGGTAGAATCAGAGAGCAGATCATTTGAGGAAAAATGCTGTACTTGATTTTTAAATGTGTGACTATCTTGGTAAAGGTAGATAAAAAGGATTTTTTCCCCATAGTTCTTTGAAAAAGAAGAGGCTTTATCTTCAAGAAATTAGTTAATCTTCCCCTCTCCCTAAATCTGCCCTTTGGATGCTTTAAGATACATTCATCTGCAATGTCACACACTCTACTGTCATGTGTCCCAGTTTAAATCATCTGGGAGAGCTGGCTATATTTCTATACCATCTTTAGTAATTCATGATCTTCTAAGAAGGGTCTTACTAAAACTGCTGACCTCGCCATCCTCATCTTAAAACAACATGCTCCTGACAGCTGTATTAGCAAAATTGTAAATCCAGTACAGAAGGTATTAATATGGAAAGGTCAGTATATGTCAGAAATGGCAATGTGTAGATAACTGATGGAAAATTACAAATTGAGAACCACTCTGAAGAAGACCCTTTGATGGGTTCAATATATTTAAACTTTTGAAAATTTGTTTAATGACTTGAGTCACTGAATCATTTGGAATTGGTTAAGTCTTTCTCATTAAGGGGTATTTCTGCTATCCTTTTATTTCTAATTTTTTACAAACCGATTTGTTAAGCATAACTCTTAATTCCTGTTTGTACAAAAATAACACAATTTTGGGAAAAGGCAATTATTCTCACCCAAATATGGGGATTTCTGAGAGGTAAATAAACATGTGAGAAAAAATCTTTCAAATTTTAAAAGCCACATTAAGTTTGCTTTTCAAAATCAGCAGTCTATGTGGGCATTGAAACCATATAAACATACTAAGTTGAGAAGCAAATGGATGTGGTAAGTATTTGAGCATTGTTTTCAAACAAATTATTTTCAATTTAGTAATCAAAGGCAAGGATGAATGAGTTCTTCCCTGAATAAGTTGACAATTGTCCATTCTAAGAATACATTTGTTTTTAATCTTATTTAAAACTTTTAGTTATCTGAAAAATGGGTGGCCTAGTGAGAACTTCAAAGTTTAGATGCTGATAATCTCTCTGAAGCAGTCAGTAACTGGCCTCTGGTAATGAGCTTCAGGGTTTCATAAGGTAATTAGAATATTATATTGTATTATACAGGGATCATTGCATTTTTCACATTAGTTTTTACTTCTTATTTAGAATAACTGTTAGAAATCTGGTTACACAGACAAGGCAGTTAGTGTTGCTTTTTTATACAAAAACTGAGGTGGAGAAAGTCAAAGGATTTTCCCTAGTTCATCCCCTCAGTGGGTGAAAGTGTTGGAAGTGAAACAAAGAATATTTTAGTCCCAGCCCACGTCTGTCTAGCACAACAGAGGCATCAGAGGGCAAATAAATGTGTATGTTTACAAAAGATTTGATAAATCTTTAGATTTCAGATCCATAACAGATTATTAAAGGTCATTATTTGTTCTCAATATACATCCCCTGCTTCTTCAGTCTAACTCCATGGAGGGTAACCATGCGATCCCCTAAAAAGCCCTTTGCTGTCACTGTTGGAGACAGAATCCTGGACTCCGGGCCCATTGGCCTGTCCCAGTGAGCCATTTCTCAAGTCCTTATCTTTTGGATACAGAAGCATATTACTAGGGAGTGTGAAGGGGAAGTTGACTTTAATCTAAATTGCCTGCATAACAGCATTTTTTAAATGATCTCACTCTGTTAAATATAAAACCCTACCACTACCATAAATGTCAGGAATCCTAGAGCAGAGCAAAGGTTATTAGAAAAGTCATGCTTGCAGTCTTCTATCTCTCTGAATTTGCCATCAAAATACAGATGCAATTCCAAGCAGACCATAGCCAGATTATAGAATGTGCAGTTTGGGCAACTATTCCACCATTGCTTAATTTGCATGCCAGGATAGAACAGGTATTTATCTAAGTGGTATTCATTTGGTGTTTTTTTTTTTATGGCAGAACGCTCTTCTAAAATCTTTTTTTTTAAATAATCTATTTGTGAAAATCGCTCAATGCAGATGATAGGTGATATATGTTTGTTAATCGACATTTTAATTTTCTTATGATTGTACAAGGATTAAAACAGTGACTTGTCCTCGTTAGGGAGTTATCCAATTTTACTAGAAGAATTATAGATCCAATTACGGGCTCAAGTATTGGAACACCTGTTTTCGTTGGTCAATGCAAGGCAGATACAACCGTGATAGAGAACTTCCCACTGCTGTGACAAAATACCTGAGGGGGGAAGAAAGTTTAAAGGAGGAAATGATTTATTTTGACTCATGCTTTCAGAGGTTTCAGGCCATAGACACTTGGTCCCATCGCTATGGGCTTATGGTGAGGCAGATCACTATGGTGAGGAGGATGTTGTGAAGCAAAACTTCTCACCTCATATTGACCAGAAAGCAGAGAGATAAACTGGGTGCCTTAGTGAACACTTGCAATCCAAGTACTTGGGAGGCCTAGACAGGAGGCTAGCTGGCTCAAGGCCAGCCTAAACACTTAGTAAGACCCTCTGCAACTTAGTTCAAGACTGTTTTAAAAAATATATTCATATACATATATATACACACATACATATATATTTATACACACACACACACACACACGTGTGTGTGTGTGTGTGTGTGTGTGTGTGTGTGTGTGTGTGTGTGTGTATGCTTGGGAATGGGGGTGTAGTTCAGGGATAGAATGCCCCTGGGTTCAATCCTCAGTATTAAAAACAATGGAGAGAGAGAGAAAGAGAGAGAGAGAGAGAGAGAGAGAGAGAGAGAGAGAGAGAGAGAGAGAGAAAGAGAAAGAGAAAGAGAATGCACATACCCATAAAAATGGTCACAGGGACAAAATATACCCTTCAAAAGCTTGAGTTCAGTGACCTGCTTCTTCCAGCTACCACCACCTCCCAATGTTTCCACCACTGTCCAATATTGTCATGTGCTGAAGACAGCCAAACCTTCAATGCATGAGTCTTTGGGGGACCTTCCAGATCCAAACTATTGACATATTAATTATAATAGCCCAGCTTCATCAGACAGATGTAGATTTTGCTGATTATATATACTGAAGTATTCTAATCTGTACTAATGACATGATAGACTTTCTATCATCATTTTGTGCCACAATTTGTGATTTAGTGTCATAAAATAAACTTCTAACAAAGATACATGTAGTTACTAACCTTTTATAGTATAGTGTATGCTTCTAGATTGGCCCCCTTCATGGAAACAATTTGATTTAAAATGTTACTGTTGTGTATATTTCCCATAATTTTGCAATCCATTCATCTGTTGATGGAGACCTATATTGGTTCCATATTTTGGCTATTACAAATTGTGCTGCTATGAACATGGGTATGCATATGTTACTGTAGTTCTCTGATTTCAACCCCTTTGGACAAGTACCCAGGATTGGTATAGTCTGATCATATGCTGAATCTATTCCCAGTTTTCTAAGGAATCTCCACACTGATCTCCATAGCAGCTGGGCTAGTTTGCACTCCCACCAACAGTGTAAAAGAGTTCCTCTTTCCCCACATCTTCGCCAGCATTTGTTGTTATTTGATTTCTTTATGCTTGCAACTCTGATTGGGGTTAGATGGAATCTCAGAGTAGTTTTGATTTGCATCTACCTGATGGCTAATGATGTTGAATATTTTTTCATGTATCTATTGACATTTGTGTCTCTTCTTTTGTGAAGTGTCTATTCAGTTCAGTTGCCCATTTCTTTATTGGGTTATTTGTTTTGCTAGTGTAGAGTTTTTTAAGCTTTTCTGTATATCCTGGAGGAAGAAGGCTGAGGTTGATTAATGGAGGAGCTACATCCAAATATGTGTATAAAAGTATGAATATAGCATAGTTAACCTGGATACTCATTGTTGAAACGGAGGGAAGGGGAACTGGGGAGGTGTGGAGAGGGCGCCCATCACAGTCTAAATGAATACCATTTTCAATATGTTCCATAAATAAATAAAATAAAAAAGAAAAACAAAATGTTTGTAATGTTGTAATGTTGTTTATGTTTTCTGAATAGAAAGTTCAGGGAAAAAAATTGTGCAGAAAGAGGCGAAATGGGTGGGGTTTGTGTCAGTGTGGAGTTTCAGTTATTTTCCATAATACACTGGAAGATAGAAACTATTTTCCAGGCTTATAATAATTTCTGGTACATTTCTTGCTGCCTGGAAAAGGTGATCAAGTACATAAATTCCATAACATGTCAAATCTTTATTCACAGATGTATTACAGTGCACACATGCTTTGGGCACATAAGATTTGGATTTGAAACCTTGCTAGTTCTACTAGGTATTTATTCTGTCATCTTGGACAAGTTATTTTAGGTGTCAGGATTTTAGTTTCTTTATCAGCAAAATGTAGAAATAAAATCTACTTTGACTAACTTACATATGCCCAAGAATATAGTAAAAATCTTGAGACAAAAAGTAAAGTATTATCAGTAGCATTATTTTTGGTACTAAATATGAAAACATACATAAAAGTATTCTTAAAATCTTAAAATACTATGTGTAGTTTGTTAATACTCTAATAAATATTTCAAATAATGTAAATATCAATATGTACTAAGTGTTCAAAGCTATAGAATTTTAGACTGTATATACAAATATGTATATAATGTCAAAACTAACTTTTAAAGTATCAATAATAAATCTTATATACAAATCTTATATTAATATATGTGTGCATATATACATATTTAATATACTCTAACACATGACTATCAAAATTACCAACCTAGAAACCTTACTTTGTGATTTTGAATTATGTACATTTCTTTGTTAACCAGAAGAATTATTTTTTTCTTATTTCATCCACTAAATGGAGATTAAAACAATCTGTGTCATAGATTTGTGAGGAGAGTTAAATGAAGCATGATTACTTAGAAATGGACCTCAAAGGACCCTCAATAATTATTAGATAAATAAAGATCAGATAGAATTGAACAACATACAGCTAAGTTTGTCTTTAAATTGTACTTTCAGTTCAAATTTTTCTACATGTAAATATAATGTACACATTAGAAAGAATAAATTGATGTGGCTTAGATACAAAGAATATGCACATGCTTTTTCAGCACAGAAGACCCTGATTAATTTGTTAGTATAGACCCTGATTATTTGGATTTTGTGGCCTTATGCTTTCCTAGGAGCCTGGCACATTAGAGATTTCCAGTATATTTTATGAAGCCCTGTAAAGTTAATATGATGAATATAACACCATCCTGGAAAGAGCCAGACCTGGGGCACCCACAACTCTTGTGCCTGTATTTTCCCATGTAGCTGCTGGTTCCAGGCCACAATCAGAGGACCTCACTGTGATGAGAGTGTGCATCTATAGCAATGGGACATCTTCCTCTCATTCTCCTTCTTGTCACAGAGTATGTCCTCAGTGGGTTTAATCAGCTGTGTTTGCATGGCATTCTGCTAGAACAGTATTATCTGAGGACATAGAATGTACCTCATCTTCTTGTATGACCAAATGGAACATTCCTGAAAATTGTAGTAAAAGTCATATGCCTAATATTTCTATACTTAGAGGGTTGAGAAAGCCTATAATGAGCTTATTCACCACGTGGCTTTTCCATATCAAGCTGTTTCTTTTGTTCAACGGTACCAGATGAGAACATAGAGCTATTCTTACATCTTTAAATGTTTTCTTTACTTTTTTAAAAAATATGAACACTATTTACAAGACTCCACCACCCACCAAAAAAATCATGTATAGCATATATCTAAAAGAAAAACCATGTACTTTAGTAGTGATTTGTGCTGCCTCAAGCTCTGGGTAAATTTAATCATTTTTAGATCCAGAGATAGTTACCTAGTCAATAGACTTTGATGTAGGAATGTAAATGATTGTGTTTTATGGTTGCATAAGAAGAGTTGACAATTATGTCTAAATTTTAGGATCTCTGTGAATACTTAAATGCTAGAACAGCATGATTAAAATTTTTTTAAAAATCAACTTTAAACTTTTTTCTAATTAGCTTACTATTTGACAAGTTGAAATCTTGGATTACTTGGAATCAATTTTTTTTCTCTCAAAGGGGATTCACTTAAGACTAGCAATGGTGGCACATAATTCAGGTAGAAATGAAGCTCGAGAAACATGCAGAATGGGAAATTTGTGACCTAATGCGCTAGAAATAACTGTCATCAAACCTGCGGCCTGCCACCTATTCTGGGAATGGTGATTCCTGGAGATCAGTGGACAGAGTATAAGTACATAAAAGCATTGCATCAACAGTGTAGTGAGTTTATATAAGGCACTATTTTTAAATTTGTGAATAGTCATAATAATTACTGCCGATATAACTAACACTTTACATTGAACACTTTTATCCTAGTCTCTCTCATTTCGCAAACAAATTATATCCTCACTCAACAGATGTGTTACTTGAGAATTTAAATTTTTTATGCTTACAAATCTTAAAAGTAGTAGAGTCAGTACTTAAAGTTTATTGGCCTGATTTGGAGTTCATAACCCAGCCACTATTTTATGGTGCCTTTCCACTAACTTACTCAAGAATAGATAGAAAAAATTAATAATTACAAAGAATAGCTTGGAGTGAATAATGAACTATAACAATATTGAATCATGTAAAAATAAATCAGAAATCTGTACTAGAAGTCAAATATTCAACTGCAAACTTAATAAGATGAAAAGATTTGACCTAGTAAAATTTTATATGAAAAGGGAATTAAGGTGAGAAGCAAAGGTTAAATGAAGTTTACATTAACATGATGATGTAGCTTTTAAAGCTAGGACTATTGTTAATGGTGTTTCTACATGGGCCAGCTAATTGGGGCATGATAATTTTTAAATTATGTAGAATAATTTCTATTTCAAAAGAATTTTCACATTTTAGGCCCCACCTGTCTATTGTCAGTATTATGCCCTGGGAATGAGAAAAAAAATTGTCATAAAATTTCCCCTACATCTGTTCTGCTTTGGCTAAGAAGTGCTGCATTAGTAGATATATACCACTGAAAAAAAAGGACATAATAAGAAAACTTTACTTTGAATTATTCAGAAATTACTGAGGCTATTTCTATAACATTTCAAAAGTATGTTTTTCTGTCATTAGACTGTCTAGAGAATAATTCACTCAAAATTATTGAATTATGTGAAACATCCTGGACACAAATAATTTTTTTTTCTTTGCCTAACTTGCTTTCAAGTCACTTATAGCTAAAAGATCCTAACTAATATGCTGGCACAAAGTTCCTAAGACTTTGAAACCACATGGTACTACAAAATTCAAAATAAATCAGGATTTTTCAGTCTGCACAAAAGTTTAGAGGAAATAGCATTTTCTAAAAATCTGTGTTAAAAATATGGTGGAGAAATTGGACTTGTATTCTTGACCCTAGGTGGCAGAATTGAGACCAGTGTTTACGTGATGGAATAATTAAGAATGGTCTAAAACTAAAAGAGTTGTCTTGGGAGGTGAGACCTCCTTTATCATTGAGTATGTTCAACAGAAGGCTTCCTTCTGATATGTTGTCAATGATTGAGACAAGATGTTGTACCACTGAGGACTCATTCACTGATTTTAGATGCTAAGATTCTATGTCTTTGGGGTATAAGGTCATTGCAGATTCAATCACTTCAAACTTTCTTTCTTCATAAAATGTCTTTCTTTTCCTTCTACATTCTCTGAATACAGATCAAGTAACGCGTTCACTTGAAGAACTATTTTTAGATGCACAAAAACTGCATAGATTTAGACTGAGATCAAAATATTCAGGCAGCACATCAGGGTCCCCAGAGCTTTCTGCACCTGAAAAGAAGAAAAGAAAAATACAAACACTTTATTAGCAACTGTACACTCTCCTTAGAACACAGGGCCTTAGCCTGCTGTGTTCCCATCACTTAGTCTTCCTTCCTCTGGGGAGGCACTCAAAGCCACGCTCATCAGGGCTGCAAACATCCCGTGAAGGAACAAAGCATTCATGGTTAATGAACTGGTCCAGCAGGACTAGCCTGATAATGGGAAACTGGCCCGCTAACACTCAGGTGAAAGATTTGCTCTGTCCTTGCTGCCCACTATTTTTTTCTTCCTTCCTTTCTTACTTTTTTTTTTAACAGAAGAAAGAAAAACCTCTTTGATTACTATTAAGTTCTTAGGAGGCCACAAAAATCTCCTATCAGAATCAATACAATTGTGTGGCACACAGAAGTGGCACGATTGTTCTGCAATCGGCATGGGCTGAACTGTGTACAGACACTTTTACCCCATTTCCTTTGGCTCAGGGTGCACTTACTCCCTTCAAATTGTGCACACCTGGAAGAAGAAAGAAAAGAAATCACCACAGGGCAATGTGGCTTAGCAAAATTTTAGCATTTCGCTTGTAGAATAAGAGCCTGGATGGTAGAACTTGGGTCATAGGCTTCACCAGGGATAATCATCTAAAGAGCAGCCCAGCCTGGCTTGCCTCCCTGGTAAATGAAAGGATCACATCTTCTTACATGGTTTTATTAATCTCACCTTGCTCTCATATTTTCATCTGTCCTTTTGCTACCTTTTCTACCACCTTTTTTATTTTATTTTATTTTTTTAACGTTACTGGGGATGAAACCCAGGGGCATTCTACCTACAAGCTACCCCACCCCCAGCCCTATTTTTTAGTCATTTTTATTTTTGAAACAGGGTCTCACTGAATCGCGAAGGACCTCACCCTTCTCTGCCTGTCGGATGCTGGGATTACAAGTGAGCACCACCCCACCCGGCTTCTACCATCTTTTCTAATGAAGGCACAGGGGCTTCATTTTAGAATCTCTGCTTCTTCCTGTTTCACAGAATCCCTTCAGATGTTTTACTCCTTGGTATTATTTCTATCATAATTGCACCTTTATGTCAAATGTCTCAATTCTACACCACACATTGTTGTTCTCCACTGAGCTCTGTATTCTTATTTTTAGTTATTCTTTTTAATTTTTTATTTATTGATTAATTGATTGATTGCAGGTTTGGAGATGGAACCCAGGGGCATTTGACCTCCGAGCTACACCCTCTGCCCTATTTTTTTATTCTTTCTTTTTGAAACAGGGTCTCACTAAGTAGCTGAGGCTGTCCACGAACCGTGATTCTTTGGTCTCAGCCTTCCGAATGCTGGGATTACAAGCATGCACCACTATGCCCGGCATAGTTATTCTTTTTTTTTTTTTTTTAAACTTTGTAAATACTACTGTATTGAGCCCAGGGGCATTCTACCTCTAAGCTACAACCCCAACCCTATTTTATTTCATGTATTTATTTTTTTATTTTGAAACAGAGTATCATTCAGTTTCCACACACTACTGACCTCAAACTGTGATACTCCTGTATCAGCCTTCCAAGCACTAGGATTACAAGCATATGCCAACATACATGGCTGATTTTCTTTCTTTTTCTTTCTGATTCTTTCCTTGGGTACTTTTCCTTCTAGTATTAGTAAAATATGATCTGTTAGCAGCATATTACTTTCTTGCTGGAATAATCACAGCCGGCCTCTTTACCTGCAGTTTCCAGATTTGGACACCTCCACTGTGCTGCCTCACTACTCTAACCTACACAGGATTGTTTTCCTTCTCTGCGTGGGCTTTGTTCTAAGATTCCCTATGGTACCTGAAATGATGGATGGTACTGAACCCTGTATATACTATTTTTTTTTCCGGATACATTTATACCTATGGTAAAGTCTAACTCTAATTAGATATGCTAAAATGTTACTCAACTAGCCTCACATATTTGTTTATTGGGGCACACCTGTAATCCCAGTACTTGAGAGGTTGAGAGATGGGCATTACAGGTTCCAGGCCATTCTCAGCAACTTAGTAAGACTCAGCAACTAGTGAGATCCTGTTTCAATACAAAACAAAACAAAATAAAATAAATTTAAAAAAAGGGCTGGTGGTATAGCTCGGAGGTAGAATGCCCCTGGATTCAATCCCCAGAGCAGAAAAAAGAAAAAGAAAAAGAAAAAAAAAATAGAAAAAAAAAGAAGGAAAGAGAGTAAAATGAAAAAAATAGCCTATAACCCAATCCCTATTTTAAACTCAAATGGAGATTGTAATCTGCCTTGTTTCTATTCCTATTACGTTTTTTTGTTTATGGAAATCTTTTATTGGGACCTAAAAAAAGATAGTATAATTTTCATTATTAAGATGATAGGTTATGAGCGGGGCGTGGTGGTGCACACTTGTAATCCCCGCACTTGGGAGGCAGAGACAGGAGAATCGCGCTGGTTCAAAGCCAGCCTTGCTAGCTTAAGATACCCTGTTTCCAAATAAAAAAAAATATATAAAAATAGGTCTGGGAGGGTAGCCCAGAAGTAGTAGGGCTTCCAGGAACCACAGTACCACAAAAAAAAAAAAAAAAAAGACAGGTTACCCTTATATCATTATCAGGTTGAATATCACTAACGTGAAAATCAGAAATCGAAAATGCTCCAAAATCCAAACTTTTTGAGAGTTGTCATGATGCCACAAAGAGAAAATTCTAAACCTGATTTTATGTGATACATCACAGGCAAAATTCAGGTGCACAAAAAAATATTATCTTAAGGCTTTATGTATAAGGTATATATCATTCATAATTTAATTTTGTGTTGAGATTTGGGTCATAACCTCAAGATATTTTATTATGTAAACACCAATATCACACAGTCCAAAAACATCTGAAATATAAACATTTCTGATTCAAAATAATACAGAAAAAAGATACGGAGCCTGTATAATTAAGTTAGCTAATGAGAAGTATTCCCTTTGCTTTTTGCTTTCTTAATATAGTAAGAAATAGCCGGGCGTGGTGGCGCATACTTGTAATCCCAGCTCTTGGGAGGCTGAGACAGGAGGATTGCACAGGTTCAAAGCCATCTTCAAATACTTAGTGAGGCTCTCAGCAACTTAGTGAGACCCTGTTTCCAAATAAAGTATAAAATAGGTCTTTGAGTATAGCCTGGATGTAGAAAGCCTCTGGGTTCCACCCCCCAGTACCACCAAAAAAAAAAAAAAAAAAAAAAAAAATATATATATATATATATATATATATATATATATATATATATATATATATATATATATATATATATTAGGAGACCCTGTTTCCAAATAAAAATAAAATAGGTCTGGGAGTGTAGCCCGGAGGTAGAAGGGCTTCCAGGAACCCCAGTACCACAAAAAAAAAAAAAAATTATATTCTTCTTTCCTACCACTTTGGCAGCATTGGCATAGTTATGACTTTGTTTCTTGGCTACCTACTGATATTTATAAATACACAGTCTTCAGAGGATACTGTCTTAGGACTTGTCAAATATACAGGATAAGAGAAAGGGATGTTGAAATCTCACATAAACAGTAATATGTGTACATAGGCAGAAAACTAAGTTATGTCTGTTTTTCTTCTGAACTGGGAATTGAATCCAGGGGCATTCTACCTCTGAGCTATACCTCCACCCCTATTCTTTACTCTTTCTTCTTCTTCTTCTTCTTATTATTATTATTATTTATTATTATTATTTTTTTTGGTGGTGGTACTGGGGTTCCTGGAAGCCCTTCTACCTCCGGACTACACTCCCAGACCTATTTTTACATTTTTATTTGGAAACAGAGTCTCCCAAGCCAGCACTTGTGGCTGGCTTCGAACCTGCGCAATCTTCCTGTCTCTGCCTCCCAAGCGCGGGTATTACAAGCGTGCGCCACCACGCCCGGCAACTCTTTATTTTGAAACAGGGTCTCACTTAGTTGCTGAGGGGCTAAGTGGCTGAGGCTGGCTGCAAACCTGTGATTCTTTAGTTTCAGCCTCTCAAGTACTAGAATTACAAGTGTGCTCCACCATGCCTAGTATAAGTCTATTTTTATATAGTCAACTTAGTAAATGACTTTAAGAATATCTAATTTTTGAATCACCATTCTACCTCCACTCATTTGATATTCCAAAATATGTTTTTCCATTTGCAATGGAAATTATGACTCTAACAAAACTTTATGCCTTTAAAGTAAGGAGTAAAAAAAAAAAAAAAAAAAAGTGATTGGAAAAAGCCTGGCGTGGTGGCACATGGTTGTAATCCCAGCATTCCGGAGGCTGAGACCAGAGGATGCGGTTCGCCGACAGCCTCAGCTACTTAGTGAGGCCCTCTGCAACTCAGTGAGACCCGGTTTCAAAATAAAGAATAAAAAATAGGGCAGGGGGTGTAGCTTGGAGGTCAAATGTCCCTGGGTTCCATTTCCAGACCCGCAAAATAAATAAATAAATAAATAAATAAATAAATAATATAAAAATAGAGAATAAAAAATCGGTCAGGAGGTGTAGCTTGTAGCTTGGAGGTCAAATGCCCCTGGGTTCCATCCCCAGACCAGCAAAAAAAAAAAAAAAAAAAAAAAACCCAGCTCTAGCCTATATGTGTGTCATTCAAATACTCATTTTATCGTTAAATATTTTATGTTATATCTATTATTGTTAAATATTATTTTATTATAAAATATCTTCAAAAATTTTTAACAATTATTGTTTTAGTTATTTCCTTTTCTTTGAACCCCAAAGTATTGCTAATTATTTCAACTTCAATGTTACATGAGAAAATGTTAATTTTCTGTGTTTTAGTACTTAAATGATGTGCACATCATCAGCTTGTATATTATAAGAATATAGTAGAAGAACACATGGTTGCCATCTTGCAAAAGATATGCACATGACAATGATCAGGAATATTGCAAATTAGTTTTTGTTTTGTTTTGTTTTGTTTTTGCGAGTCTAGGGATAGAACCCAGGGGCATTCAACCTCTGAGCTGCACCTCCTGCCCTATTAGTTATTCTTTATTTTGAAACAGGGTCTCACTAAGTTGCAGAGGGCCTCACTAAGTAGCTGAGGCTGTTCTTGAACCATGATCCTTTGGTCTCAGCCTTCCAAATGCTGGAATCACAAGCGTGTGCCACCATACCCGGCTTGCAAATTAGTTTTTATTCAAATTTTTTAAATTTTAATTTCAGAAGGAGTTATCTGGAATTATTATTCTGTGAAATCACACAAATATAATTTAAATTGTTTTCTCACAAACAGAACTCCATCAAGAAAATACAGTGGAAAGCGATGTGTGCAGATTATAGGCAGGTATGCAGTTCATTCTTTGCAATTGAATCGAGGGAAATTAAAGAAAAGAGTTTGGAGAACATTTGCTAAGGAATATTTAGATTTAGATAGTATTTTATTACATCCACTAGAATTATTTTTACTGAGACTAGATAATAAATACTTTGATACACAAAATTAGACACAATTATATAAAGATTGGGGAAAATCCGATTTCTTCCTGATTTCAGTGGTCATTCAATAGAGATTTCAATGGTAAAGGTAGTACATTCTTCTAGGTAGTTTAGGTCAATTCATATGAATTCAATTTAAAGAAACCTATAACCTACTAGAGATTCTTTTAATAGTATGGGGCTTGCAGGAAAGGACAATGCTTTGTTCCAAGACCTTTAAGGTCTTACCATGATAACAGTAAGTTCACAAACAAGTGGTTTTTATTTGACTGAAATAAATCTGGTTCCTCAATATTTTAGTTAGGAACAAACAAACAAAATTACAAAATACACGTGATCAAAATGCTTTGCTAGATAAAATATCACAGCGATAGGAAGAAGGCATCTCCTGGGGGGAAGCTGGTTCACAAATGACAGCTCTTGACTGAGGAAGTTTTGACTTAGACGGTTTTACTTCTTCCCTGAGACAGAGAAGCCGCATGTGTTTGCAGTGCTGACAATGAAGTGGAAAATAGAATACATGGAAAATATTGAGCCAGTCGCATTTCCCTCTTTTTCAGCTGCATTGTTTTGGCTGGACCCCCTTTATAAACTCTGTACTTTCAGAAACAGAAATTATAAAACCAAGTAATTGTTATAGGATGAAATTGACTCTCTGGCATCCAAAGAATCACAGATTCCTATAAAATTCAGCAAATGTACTAAAATTGATATTACAGAAAAGAGCTTTATTTTAGAGCCTCAGCCTCAGACACATTTCCAGCTTAGTATACATTCAGTGCAATTTCCCCCACTTTTCACTTCTGTAGATCGTGCAAGCCAAATAGAATGAGCGCTCAGAGTGGGGATGCCAAGGCCCTGCGAGCTTTTCTAACATCAAAGATGTTTCAATCGTGTTTGATGTTTCCTCCTTACAAAGGCGGAAAATTGGACTGCTACTTTTTAGAAAGGTTATAAACTGTACCTTCTAGATTGTCTTAAGTCAAACAAAAGGGAGCATTAATCCTCTATAATGGCAACTGGAGTCTAGCCTTGATTAAAACTTTAGGAATAAACAATTATTCTTTGAATTTCCTCAGTGTGTGTATAAGAACTTATTTCTCAATTAGTATTTGCAAGAGGGTTTAGAATTTGATCATCTTTGCAGGATGTCTCTGATATGAAAAATTATGAATATTCAGACTTTGAATTCTCTTTCAGGATAGTGGACAAACAACCCTGAAGGCCCTTGGCAAAATGCATGAGGCTGCTATTTAGAAGGAGACCCTTACTTATCTTCAGCCCTGAACATGAATGACTCTTCCTCCAGGTCAGAAAGATTTACTCCCTTTCTTTACGCCTAAATATCATCTTACTAGAAACGTCTTCCCTTAGCCATCCAAAGGAAGCACTCCTCCTCTTAATGATCTCCATTCTTAGCTGCTGCATTTTTCTTCATATTGTTTTTCATCAAAGGACACATTATGTATTTGTTTGCTTGCTGTCTCCAAGCACACCCAAAATAAAGGACCAGGAGAGCAGAGACTCTGTGTGTTTTATCTCTTTTTATAATCCTCAGCACCTTGTCTGGTGCTCAACACAATTAAATACTTTTATCAATCAATGAATGTACTCGAAGAGCGAGTGAGACCAGTCGTCTGCTCAGATGCTGTCCCAACGCATCTTTTATGAGTGTCCTAGTTATTATTAGGGGTTGTAAGAGGTAATTTGAGTTTTTTAGTTTTACATGACTGCATTTTTAGAGGAAAAATATATACTATGCTGGTAACCTGAGAAATCTGGGAAGCCATGATTATCTAGATATGTCAAGAATAAGTGTATAATTGAGTGGCATTTAATATTTATGCTTGCGTCTGCACAGTGATACACATATACACATACACAACACACAAACACAAACACACACACATCCAAACACAGAAACACATATGCACAAATGTGCATGTCATATAAACATTATTACCAGAATAATTTTAATGTTGAATCTTTTATTAACTAAATTCAATCATTTCCTTTTTTAACCTACCTAATATTTATTTCTGTTACCCTTTTCATTCTTTCACAAACTGAACTTTTTACACTGTGTGCTAAATTGATCTAATATGAAATCCAGTTTAATTATTAAATTTAGTTCAATATTTAATTTGGTTTAATAAAAGTGGCCTTGCATATAATGTATGCATTTAATTGATAAATTTAGGACAGAATAATTTTGAATAGGTTAAATATTTAATGTAGAGTAATTTTTTAAATTATTCAAGATTAAAAATAGAATAGATATATGTTATCAAAGTAGTGAGCAGATAAATGTCACAATTTAATAAATTTCTGTTCACATTTGTGAAATACTGCCATTGCTTAATATCTGATCCCTGATCTATCTGTCTATGGTCTAACTCTGAACTCTATTTTATTAAGAAGTAAAAAAATTGATAGTATTCAAAATCACAAGATCTTTTTTCTTTCTTTATGAGGTGTCTATTACAAATATCATTTTATATCTCCTATTCCATTTTTCTTACTCATTCCAGTTCTTTTTAATGCAGTATTACTATTAGTATGTCTTTCTGAAGACAACAGATTTAAAAATTGGTTAAAATTTCTTTCTTTATTCTCAATCCTAAATTACATGTTTCCAAAATTGGTTGGTGTTGATTTCTTAGCCACAGCTTGAACTTTCCTTACTTACATGCTCCACTCTTCAAGTCCACCAATAATTTCTGTTTGCTTCGGTGTTATCTTTGACTTCCTTTTTTTCTTCTCACCCTTCAAGTCTCTTAGCCCTAGTCTTCTCTATATTCCCATCTGTCAGTTCAGACATCTTTATCATTACTTAATATGTGATTATGCTTGTTTCCTAAATGATTCCCACTCTCAGCTTCTTCTCTTACCACCAATATTTTCCTGTTCATATTCATTCATCCTGTAGTCAAAGCCTTTCAAAACAGAGCTCTTACATTTGTCCACTATCAAAGAACAGGGTGTATTTTAAGCTTATTTTATAATTCTGTGATTGTGATTAATGGAAGGTAAATCAGGCATTGTTCTGATACTTAGCTTCTATTGATGAGAAGACTTCCCATGGTAACTTCCGTGATTGTACCCTGCTGTACACATAAGACTATTTTGCTGGCAGAACGGATCTAAAAACTCTTCTTCGGTGGCTTGTAAGGAAGATTCACATGGAAGGCATACCGGTTGCTTCACAGAATGAAAATGGCCTCTGATAATGTGAGAGCCGCTAGGAGTTAAGGGGAGCTTCTGGCTGGTACCCTTAATTTTTTGGCCATGAGAAAATTAAATTTGCCAATAACCTGGGAAAGTTTGAAAGTGAATTCTTTTTCAATCTCATTTCCAGGGAGAATGCATATCAGCTTTGTAAGACTCTGAAGTCTAGGGCCCATCCATACTATATCCTATATTATTGGCCCACAGAAATTGTGAGGTTATGTTGTTTGAAGCTATTAAATTTGTGTAACTTGTAATGACACAATGAATCTAATAAAGTTTTCTAAGCTGAATAATTTAGGCAGAAAAATAATTCTGCACCAATATTAAAATACTTTTCATGCCAACCTTAAGTTAGGGTTTAAAAAAGATACTTGTAGCACCACTAGACGACTTATTCTCCACCCAACATGGAATGCCTGCTCCTATCTCTATACATCTTTGTATACACAATGGGGTTTTATTATATAGCATTTCTTTTTTTTTTAATTTTGTTTTTTGTGGTACTGGGGTTCCTGGGAGCCCTTCTATCTCTGGGCTACACTCCCAGACCTATTTTTTATATTTTTATTTGGAAACAGAGTCTCTTAAGCCAGCGCAGCTGGCTTCGAATCTGCACGATCCTCCTGTCTCCGCCTCCCAAGCGCGGGGATTACAAGCGTGTGCCATCACACCAGGCTATATAGAATTTCTAAAAGTGCAGAACACATTCTATTTACTGCATCTTAAACAAAATAGTTATTTGCACATATATAGCATTAAAAATAATTGTATCAAAACTTGGAAAAGTTTTTAATTTTCTTAGCATCTATATTAGTCTGCTTGGGCTATTCTGGATGGCTTAAACCACAAAAATATTCTCACAGTTTTGAAGACTGGAAGTCCAAGATCTAGGTGCTAGAATGATTGCCTTCTGGTAAAAACTCTGCCTGAATTGCAAATGACCTCCTTCTTCCTGTGTCCTTCCAGAGAGAGTGCAAGCTTTCTGGTATCTGGCCTCATAAAGGCACTAATCTCATCATGAAAGACCCACCCTAATGACCTTACTTAAACCTAATTACTTCCCACTGGCTGCAACTGCCAAATGCCATAACATAAAATTTGGGGAAGACTTAATTCAACTCCCAGTACCATCTTCTTCATTATCTCTTCAAACAAGTCTCTCTTTTGTCCCAGTTTCTTGAATGAAATTAGTATTTTTAATTTAATTTACTTTAAAATCCTATTGGTCCAATGTAGCTATACATTATAGTGAAATTCAAAGTAATACATCCATATATGTACACAGCATCTCTTGATATGTTTCTCTACACATCACCTAGATAATACTTGATTTTCTTTTATAGACCCTTTACAGTGTATTCTTTTTAAGTATATTTATTAAAAATTAAATAAACCTGAAATCATATGAAGGAATTGTTTTGTCATCCAAAAATTTTATATAAGCAAAGAAAAAGCATGAAAACTTTCACAGGTAAATGAAGCTATTTCCTATTGCTAATCATTTATTCCATAGTAATTATGGAAACATTGAAATCTTTATTAACTTTTAATATAATTCATTAACCTGTTATTGCATTCCTACTGGTATTTTAAAAAGTATCTGACTTTTTATTAAATTATTAATGTGCAATATAGCAGTAACTGATGAAGAATAGCTAATTGACATGAAAAAAGTAAAAAATAGTTTTTTTCTATTCTTTTTCTTAAAGCCATTTTAATAATCTATTTATTGGTGCTTTACTAAATCATTATTCTCAATCATGTTTTACTTCTTTTCTCCCTTCCTTTCTCTCTTCTTTCTTTTCTTTTTTCTGAAATTGTTATGTGAAATTTTAACTGAACATTAAAAGTTAGACTGTTTGTGGGCATTCTTTTTTATTTTCTGAAAGATTTCAGATGAAAAAGCAAAATAGGAAAAGCAAGAAAGGTTTATCTAGAAAGAGTTTTAAGAGAGGAGGCCACATTAGAAGGGAAGGGTTATGATCCAGAGAGTATCTCCTGGGGTGGTCCAGCTTCCTAGTGGGAAACAGCAATGGCCAAAGGCCTCTTGGTATGGTGAGTTTTTCTTTTTTCTTTTTTCTTTTTTTGTGTGTGCTTGTGTGTGTGGTGTGTGTGTGTGCACATGTGCATGTTATGTAGGTTGCTGGGGATTGAACTCAGGGGCATTCTACTTCTGAACTATATAAACCCTACCCTAGTCCTATTTTATTTATTTATTTATTTATTTATTTATTTATTTATTTTTATTTTTGGTGGTACTGGGGTTCTTGGAAACCCTTCTACCTCCAGGCTACACTCCCAGACGTATTTTATATTATTTTGATTTGGAAAAAGGGTCCCTTAAGCTAGCGAGGCTGACTTTGAACCTGCGCGATCCTCCTGTCTCCGCCTCCCAAGCGCGGGGATTACAAGCGTGCCATGCTTGGCCCATTTGCCTATTTTATTTTTTACTTGGAAACAAGGTCTTGCTAAATTGCTGAGAATCTCGCCTTACCTCACTAAGTTGCTGAGGTTGGCTTCCATCCTGTGATTCACCTCTCTCAGGCTTCCAATTACTACAAAACTACAGGATTGCAGCACCACACCCAGGTATATGGTGAGTTTATTGGGTCTGGACACCTCTTTCTTCATGTATATGTATTTGGGAAGTTTATTTCTCATCATCCCTTTTTTCTACAGCCAGTGTGCCTACAGCAAATTCACCATATTGGGAACCTTTCCATCATACATGAGCAAAACCCACAGGCTTAGCACTCTACACATGCTCCACAGCTGAAAACTCCTTAAGTCAGTTACACCTGGTTCCCTTTAGAGTTTAGAGATGTAAAGAAGATAACAGTTAAAACAATGCTCTGTTTGTATGTTAAACTACAAATGCCAGTCTCAAAGACAGGTAAGGATGAGGGGAGGGAGTGGGGTGGGTCCTGGAGAAAAATACTACAGAAGTTTGGTCTATGCAAATTCATTGGAATCTATCACTCTGTACCTCAGTAAGATGTATAATTACAATGCACCAATTAGAAGAAGGAGAAGGAGAAGGAGAAGGAGAAGGAGAAGGAGAAAGAGAAGAAGAAGAAGAAGAAGAAGAAGAAGAAGAAGAAGAAGAAGAAGAAGAAGAAGAAGAAGAAGAGGAGGAGGGGGAGGGGGAGGGGGAGGAGGAGGAGGAGGAGGAGAACAAAGATAGTGGTATCTGGCCCTGAAGGGGGCAGTCTATGGGCAGAGTTCTCTATGGCCCAGTGTGGAGTGACTTTCTCACTCCCAATAGAGTCAGCCCTAATCCATCCTCCTCCCTCTTGCTCTGCCTAACACGGCCATAAGTTGTTTCTTTTTATGAAAGTAAACAAATAATATTGGTGTCCAATAACAATAACAACTTTAAATAATCTGCTACTTTTCTAAGAAATAAATGAAAAATTATTTCTTTTGTCATTTCAAACCAAAGATGTGTCCATATGATGGCAATGATTCATAAGAAAAAAAAATATAGGAGAACTCTTTGTATGCAAGTGAAAGTGCTTTGCAATGCTGGCAATAAAGAGTGCTGTCTGAATAAAGTTGATCTTGAGGGTTTTCTGGACAGTGGACTGCTTTAGTAACAATAGATGTTTGTGGAGGAGGGAGTATTTGTACATGCCATGTAAACAGCAATAGGAGAGAAAAAATTTGCCTAAATCCTAATGCTTGAGTTGAACAAATGCCAACTGCAATGAAATAAAAATACCCACATTTCAGTTATTATTTTGAAAACAGATATTAGGATTCTGACTTTTCTGTCTTTTCCTCTTCTGATTTTGTAATGTTGAGACATGATGAATTAAGTCTTTCCTTGCTGAGAGAAAACACCATAGTATTTATGAAATTAGTTTCATTGTTTAAGAATAGTAATTCAAGAATTGCCTTGCTATGATTGGATTAAACACAATTTGCTTGCACTTGATAATATTACAGATGCAGTTTGAGTAAAACGACTATAGATAGTCCTCAGTATAATGAATGTAAAGGGGATTGCCATAGAAATAGTAATATTTAAAAGTACTTAGCTTGAGCAATGAGATTAATTTATTATAGTGCTGCTCTATAATGAGAAAGGGAATTTCCCCCCTCAGTATTATAGATCTATGTGGAGACAAAGGGCAAAATAAGTGAGAAATGTGGTTCAATTGACCCTGGAAGGGAAAAGTTATTCCATGTGTCGGTAGAGGTTTAAAACTCATTTGCCATGCATTTCTTGTTATTGCATTTTAATTATAGTGAGTACACATATGCTGACAGCGCATGAGATCATATTTGTTAAATGGACCTCGACTTATGCTGCACTCATCAGAAAGCCCCTGGGATTATACAACACAGAGGCTCTGTTAGGCTTACCAAATAACGGACAGCTCTGCAGGTATGATTGCAAGGATAAAGATATGAAATGAGGAAGTAAGTTCTAAAATTTAAGGAATTTATGAGAAAGCCTACAATGTCCCTGAAAAAATAGGAAATACTTTAAATCACTTTCAAAAAGCACAAATCATAACGATCATTTGATGGTAGATTACCTTTGATATCTACATGAATATACAGTAGATAATGAAAATGGCACTCAGTTTGTACATAGTAACTAAAGTGAGTTTAACTTCTGAGAGGTCTAAGCTTATGAGGCCGAAGCTGAAGATTAAATCCTTATGTATACTCCTTGGCTCTCCTCTGTGTTAAGGCCACATATGACACTCTTCTTCCCAGGTAACTTCCACTATTGCATATGGTTGCTCACCGGAGAAAATACCAAAGTGAACTCTGGGATTGAAATTAATATCTCAAAGCATGTGCTCTATAAATTGGGCCAGTTTAGGGTATACAATTAAATAGGCATTGTTTGAATGATGGACCAAGAAAATTACTTTGGTATGCGAAGGGTTAATTTCTTTTTCCTCGCTTTTAGCAATGCCATATAAAATTATTATCATAATGTTATTTATTAATATATGCTATTATGTATATTGAACTTAATTATAGTAATATATATTAGTAATATAATGCAGAATTATAATGAGAGTGACTGTGGGTTTTTTGTTTCTTTTCATTGTAAAATATTCCATATATTCAAAAAGGTATAAGGAGTGAATTAATGAACAACTATGTATCTTTCATCTACCTTAAGACATAAATATTCCAAATATAGCTAAGCCATCTATAATTATGTTGTACTCTCCAACTTCCCAGAAAAACAACTATTTTGGATTTGATATTTATTATTCCTCAGCATTTATTTATTCTCTCCACTTCAAGAATGCAACATCAAACAACAAAGGATAGTTTTATATATTAAAAAAAATTTAAAAATCTATACCATATTGCATTTGGTTTTGTAGTTCCCTTTTTATGCTCAATGTTTTGTCTGAGTATAACTGCTGATTCATATAGCTCCAATTTGCAGGAGTATATATGACTACAGATGTAATTTATTTATTATTTGATGACATAAATCTAGTCTATGCTCCCCCCCCCCATTTTTCACTGTTATTAACAAAGCTCCTAGGTGTATTTGCAACTGTTCCTGAGCTCTTGCTTTCTCTCGTGTACTCCTCAGGGGTCAGGCTGAGTGCGCTGGCATGCTGGCTCTCTCCTGATTCTAGTCCCTCAGCTCCTTTCTTTCTGGGTTTTCAATGGGTTTAGCCAAACGGAGGAGCCAGCAGGAAGAAACCAAATGAAAAGTAGGAGCGTGTATGACATTTTTAAATTGTATTTTTTAAATTAATTATTATTATTATTATTATTATTATTATTATTATTATTATTTTGGTGGTACTGGGGATAGAACCCAGGGGCCCTCTACCTCTGGGCTACATTCCCAGACCTATTTTATATTTTATTTGGAGACAGGGTCTCTTAAGTGAGCTAAGGCTGGCTTCAAACCTGCACGATCCTCCTGTCTCAGCCTCCCAAGCACGGGGATTACAAGTGTGCGCCACCACGCCTGGCTTAAATTGTGTTTTAAATATAGTTTTAATTGCACAAATCTATCAGATTACAACCTGATAAACTTTTACAAAGTAAGATCACCTTGCTAACAATGATCCCAATTAATATGTAGAATAGTATTAGCATGTTAGAGGCTTCTTATCTCCATAGTCATGGCAGTCTACATTGTTGGTATATTTTGCTTTCAATATTACATTATTGGGAAAATATAGTATATACACATTTGTGTTTTTTTTTTCTAATTCAGTATGTTTGTGTAACCAATCCACAGTGCTGTGTCTAGCAGTAACTATTCTACTTTGGGTCTGAATATAAATATCACATTGTATGAAAACACCTTTATTTGTCAGTTCTATTGTCAATAGGTGTTTGAGTTGTTCCTAGTTTATTGGAATTATAAAAAATGCTGTTATGAAAATATTTCTTAAATGATTTACATTCACATATGAAAACATTACTCTTGAGTTTATACCTAAAAATAGAACTGCTAGATAATGAATGTGTATATGGCCAATAAATACTGAGAATTTTACTAAATATATGTATCACTTTACCTTTAGACCAGCGGTGCATGGTAGCCCATATTATCATATATTTTCTTAGTTCTTACAAGTTTTTATATTTTTAATCTCCAGTAGGCATTTAATAGGTAAATATGGTGATAATACTGAGCACTTATGCTTATTGGAAGTATGGGCTCTCTCTCTCTGCCCCTTTCAAACCTCCTTCCTCCCTCCCTCCCTCCCTTCCTTCCTTCATAAAGGGAATTGAACGCAGGAGCATTCTACCTCCAGTCTACATCCCCAGCCCTTTTTATATGTTAGTTTGAAACAGGTTTCACTGAGTTCTGAGGGCCAAAGTTGCTGAGGCTGGCTTCACCTCAAACCTAGAATCTTCTTGTCTCAGCCTTCCCATACTGGGATTATAGGCATGAACTGCCACATCCAGCCTGATATATCTATTTTTAAGCCTTTTGCCATCTTTAATTGGATTGTCTCTTTTTTTTTTTTTTTTTTGGTGGTACTGGGGTTCCTGGAAACCCTTCTACCTCTGGGCTACACTCCCAGACCTATTTTATATTTTTATTTGGAAACAGGGTCTCTTAAGCCAGTGAGGCTGGCTTCGAACCTGCATGATCCTCCTGTCTCTGCCTCCCACCACGCCCAGCATCTCTATTTTATTTATTTATTTTTAACAAGAAGGAAAGACGTGTTGGATATTCGATGACAAATGTCTTCCAAAATGATATTTGTTATATCATTTTGTTAGTAATTGCTCTTGTTAAACAGAAGTTCTTAATTATAATAAACACCTATATGTCAATGATTTTATTGGTAGTATTTCCCTGAGTCTTTTTTTTAAAAATTATCTCAAGATCATTAATATATTTTGCTATGTTAAAAATCTTTAATGTTTTGCCAGAATTAGATCTATAATTCATTGGTCAATTTCACATCTCTGTACATGAAAGCCTGGTTTGTAATGTTTATTTCTTTTACTAAAATTGTTGGGTTTTACTTCTGCTTCAAAATTTAGACTTCATATTTCAAGCATGTCTCTGTAAACAGCATATAACAGGAATTTTAAAAATATTTATTTTAACTGGCAAGTGAGGTTCATTTACATTTTCTGTAGTTATTGGCAAATTTATATTTTCAACTATACAATTCATGGTTTCTAATTGTTTTGCATTTTTGTGCTTGCTTTTCAGTTCTTGGATTTGTTATTTATTAATATTAATTTTAATACATCTCTTCAACTGTTATACTTGCCTTCCCATCTTTTAGTGAACATCTTTAAACTGTGTGTGTGTGTGTGTGTGTGCGTGTGTGTGTGTGTGTGTGTGTGTGTGGTATTGCAGATGAAAATCAGCAGCATTCTACCTCCAAGCTACAGCCCCCGGTCCTATTTTTTTAGTCTTTATATTTTTGGAAACAGTCTCACTGAGTTGCGAGAGGCCTTGCTAAGTAGTCAAGGCTGTCCATGAACCATGATCCTCTGGGCTTCGCCTCCCAAATGCTGGAATTACAAGTATGTGCCACCAGGCCTGGCTATATTTAAACTTTTAATACACAAAATATACAAAGAATCTCCACACTGATCTCCATAGTGGCTGAACTAGTTTGCACTCCCACCAACAGTGTAAGAGTTCCTCTTTCCCCACATTCTCCCCAGCATTTGTTGTTATTTGATTTCTTTATGCTTGTCACTCTGATTGAGGTTAGATGAAATCTCACCGTCGTTTTGATTTGCATCTCCCTAATGGCTAATGAACATCTTTTCATGTATCTATTGGCCATTTGTTTCTCTTTTGTGAACTATCTATTCAATTCAGTTGCCCATTTCTTGATTGGGTTATTTGTTTTGACTCTTTTGAGCTCTTTGTCTATTCTGGATATTAGCCCTCTACCAGAGTGGTGGTGGTAAAGATATTCTCCCATTCTGTAGGCTTTCTCTTTAGGTTCTTGATCATTTCCTTTGATCAGCATGTTGAAGATATTATTCTCCATTTTTCTTATTTACACTCTTGCTATTGATCTAATTGCTTTCTTTGTAATGCCATCAGGTATTTATATTTTTTCATCTGTGATGGACTGAAATCCCTGTATTTTTCTCTATATTCTAAATTAATTTGTAATATGCCTGGAGTGGATAAACATCTTATTCTTCTATTTTTGAATTTGAGAAATTGTGTCTTCCATAAAGTCTGAAAAATCTTTTACCCTGGACATTTTCTTGTTGAATATTTTTGTTACATTCTGGGTTTTTCTTTTTCCGGGATTCTGACTTACTATATAACATGTAATAATATCATATACAAATATTATATGTTTAATTATTAATATATTGTATAATTAGTAATATTAGTTCTTTTTTTCTGTGTGTGTGGTATTAGGTATTGAACCAGGGGAATTCTACCAATAAGCTATTTTTGTCTAGCCATTTTTTCTTATTGTTTTTTTGAAACAGGATCTCACTAGGTTGCCGAGATTCTTTCTGTATTGCTAATCCTGACCTCAAGCCTACAATCCTCCTGTCTCAGCCTCTCCTTGTTTAATAATAGTTAATATATAAAATATTATCATTATATGTCAATATTTTAATAGCTTTCATATTTTCTACATTTTTTTGATAAGTGATTTTTTTCAAATATATATCTTCAATTATGTTACCAGTTATGTAGTATGCTTGGGTTTTAATTTTTATGATTTTTTTATTATTAGATATTGTATTTGGCTATGTTATTTAGATAGTACTGTGTTTTTTATTACTTTTTAATTGGTGCATTAGAGTCATGCATCTTAATGAGGTACAAGATGGCAGAGGCATACATACATATATCACTCATTTAGCCCTTCCCCAATTCCCACCTTATTTTCTCCTCCCTCCCCTCTTTCCCATGTTTGGCTTACTGATTGATTTTGCTATGTTTTTGAATGCATATCATGTTACATTATGGAATTTTCCTCTTCTCCACTGCTATCCTCCTTAGTTGGGTCACCTTATTTGCTCATCTATGATTTTATCCTTCTTTGTCTAGAGTCCCTTCTATGACCCTTTTTCTCCCTAGCTTCTAGATATTAGGGAAAGTATCCAATGTTTTTTTTTTTTTCCTGTGACTAACTAATCTCAGCATAATGTTCTTCAGTTCCATCAATTTCCCTGTAAATGACATAATTTTGATCTTCTTTATAGCTGAGTAAAATTTTACTGTGTACATATCCCATAGTTTTGTAATCCATGTATCTGTTGATGAACATCTTGTCTGGTTCCATAGTTCGGCAGTTGTGAATTGTGCGGCTATGAACATAGATATGCATGCATTAGTTTGGTAGTTTGGTTTCCATTCTTCTGAATAGATACTCGGAAGTGATATTGCTGGATTGTATGGTAGGTTTTTTCCTATTCTTTTGAAGATCCTCCATACTGTTTCTTCAAAGTGGTTGCACCAATTTGCAATCCCACCAACAATGTATAAGAGTTTCTACTTCTCCACATCTTCGCCAGCCTTTGTTGTTGTTTATGTTTTGAATGATTGCCATTCTAGTTGGAGTTAGGTGAAGTCTCAAGGTAGTTTTGATATGCATCTCTCTGATTGCTAATGATGTTGAGTATTTTTATACATTTATTGACCACTTGAATTTCTTCTTTAGTGAAGTGTTGATTTAGTTCATGTGCCCATTTTTTGATTGGGTTACTTGTTTTCTTAGTGGTAGTTTCTTGAGTTCTCTGTATACTCTAGGTATTTGTTCTCTATCAGAGGAATAGTTGGCAAAAAATTTTGTCCCATTCCTTGGCTTTCTATTGAGGTTCTTAACAGTTTCCTTTGTTATACAGAAGCTCTTTAGTTTAATGAAATACCTTTATCCTCATTTTAACTTCTTTTACCTTTGGGGTCTTGTTGAGAAAGTGTTTATCTGTGCCTATGTGTTGAAGTGTTGGACTTATGCCCTCTTCAAGGAGCTGCAAGGTCTCTGGTCTGTTTTTCAAGTCTTTTATCCATCTTGAATTGACTCTTGTGCAGGGGGAGAAAGTCGGATTTATTTCTACTTCTCTGCATATAGTTAACCCGTTTTGCCAACACCATTCGTTGAAAAGACTATCTTGGTTTTTTTCATTGTATGTTTTTTTGCCTTGGTGTTAAAAATTAATTTGCTGTAAATGTGTGAATTTGTTCTGTTCCATTGGTTTGTGTGTCTGTTTTTGTGCCAATACCATGCTGTTTTATTGCTGGCTTTGTAGTATAGTTTGAAGTCAGGTATTGTGATGCCTCCTGCATGGTTCTTGTTGTTGAGAATTACTTTGGCTATTTTTGTCTGTTCTAACATTTTTATTGTACAAATAAATTTAAGGACTGATTTTTATGTTTGTGATGAATGACCTTGATAATTTAATGGGTATTTCGATTAATTTCTTTATTATTTTTGAAAGAATAGCCATTTTGATGATATTTATTCTACCTATCCAAGAACACTGAAGATTTTCCATCTCCTAAGGTCTTCTTCTATTTCTTTTTTCAATGTTTTATTATTTTCTTTTTCCTCCTTGATTATGTTTGTACATAAATATTTTTTTGTGGGATATCATGAGTTTTTGGAATTTTTTTCCCAGTGGATTTATAATTGGCATACAGGAAAGCTTCTTATTTTTTAAGATTGGTTTTGTATCCAGATACCATGCTGAATTTGTTATTTAAGCTCTTTTTTTGAGTTTGCTGGGTCTTTTAAGTACAGTATCATGTCATCTGCAAATAGTGATAGTTTTAGTTCTTCTTTTGCTATTTGAACTCCTTTGATTTCCTTCTCTTGCCTTATTGTTCTGACTAGAGTCTCAAGTACTATATTAAAAAGAAGTGGTGACAATGGAAATCATTGTCTTGTTCCTGTTTTTAGGGGGAATTCTTGCAGCTTTTCCTCATTTAATATGATATTGGCTATGGGCCTATTGTATATTGCTTATATAAAATTGAGATATGTTCCTTCTATTCTTATTTTTTGCAGTGTTTTTAGCAAATATTGGTGTTGGATTTTGTTGAATGCTTTTTCAGCATCTATTGAAATGATCAAGTAATTTTTGTCTTTGGTTCTGTTTATGTGATTAATTGCACGGATTGTGTTTTGTATGTTGAACCAGCCTTGCATCCCTGGGATGAACCCTACTTTGTCATGGTGCATGCTTTTTCTTTATGTGGTTTTAAATGTGTCCTGTTAGCATTTTGTTTACCAGTTTTTTATATAAGTTCATCAGGGAAATATGTCTATATTTTTCTTTTTTTTTTAGCTGTCTTTATTTCCTTTTGGTATTAATATGATTTTGGCTTCATAGAATGTATTTGGGAGAGTCCCATTTCTTTCTATTTTATGGAATAGGTTGAGAAGTATTGAAATTAGCTTTTTTATAAAGGTTTTAAAAATTCACTTGATAAACCATCTGGTCCTGGGCTTTTGTTCTACATTGCTACTTCAATCTCTTTGATTGCTAAAAGTATGGAAGTCTTCAGGAATTTGCATGTCATCCTTGTGCAGAGGCCATGCTAATTTCTGTATTGTTCCAATTTTAGTATATGTGCCACTGAAGTGAGTACAGTATTGTGTTTTATACTTCCTATGACACACTCTATCTCCTCAATCATTTGCAATTGAGCAAATTATGTTATGTGCATGTAGAAATATATAATAATAATTATACTATTATAATTATTATATACCAACAATAAAAGAGAATACATAACCTTATAGAATTATAGTGAATATTAGATGCATTAATATGTAAAAACTCTTTGCAACAATGCTTGGAACATATTATGAGCTCCATAAATCTTATCTATTATTTAAAAAGGAATATATTTATGTTATCATTATGTGTATATGGATAGATAGTTTAATATTCTGCATCCAATTTC